>NW_014039894.1:7014-15631 GCF_001186125.1 Sphaeroforma arctica JP610 | reverse complement strand
GATCCTCCCGCCAATCTCCAAAATCCAATAAGTTCTTTTTCTTTTTTTACTTTTCTTCAGATGGAACTTTATTTATATCAGCTAATGTATTAACGTAACGTGACATACGTTATTATGTCTATCTACAAATTAGGCATGTGGTCATGAACACTTAGTACTTCTAGTGAAAATTATTCAATAAAGAACAGCTAGAGGTACGCCCTGTGTGATCGAGGATATTTAGGCTCTTAACAAGAGGCAGTCCCGATCATTCTTACACAAGCTACCACTGCTAAATCCTAACTGACTAAATTGTATTTTAGTTTAATATAGTTTGAAACCTAGTAATTTCCATCGAAGTTTTACATCTGCCCCGTATAATGCCGGCCCGTAACATGATAGTATGGGCTGATACCCTTGGCCGAATTCACTGTCGCATTGTACCCCAACATAACTGAATATATATATGCTGGCCATAAAGTTTCCTCCCCAATCGGAAAGCTCTTAGCAAGCAAATCAACAATCGTACGCAAGACCCTCTCTGCCTTACCATTGCCCTAATGCCTATTTACTGGTACGTAGTGGCATTCTGCACCTCTCTCTGCCCAGAAACTTTTCATATCTGCTGAAGCGAACGGACCACCCTTATCCATCACTACCTTCTTAAGTGTACCCCAAGGCAACACTTGTTGATGAACAAACTCTAATACCCCTTTAGTATTCTTCTTTTCCAACGTGTATGGCCGACACCACGCCCTCCTCGAAAAATGATCTATGGCCACTACTATACCTTTGAAACCGTGAACTGTCCTTGGTAAGGTCAAATGATCCATGCCTATACACACTGCAAACCCTTTCGGCCTCTCAGGCTGCATTAACAACCCTGTAGTCCCACGAAGCCCATCAACTTGTAGACACGCAACACAACTCTTCAAACCCTTCGCAACCTGCGAACGCAACACTTCATCTCCTTACTTAACCTTCAGGAACTTCCATATCCTATCTACCCCAGCACGCGCTAAAGTCTGATGCACCAGCGTAATAACGTACTCTTGCAAAGGCTGTACAAGTTCTGACCATACACTTAGACCAATACACTTAAGCTGTTCGCTAGCCATTACATCCGGATCCCACATCTTAGTAATACCTCTCTCCATCATTGCAGTAACCTGCTGATGCAATAAACCCACACGAACCTTGAAGTCGGCGCCGACCTTGTCATCAAGACTCCCCTCTAACACTCGCAGCTTCTCTTTAACCACCGCCAGCCGGACCCTCCTGTTTTCCACACTCTTGCAGTCTGTATCAAATGACAAATCCACACCTTCATCAATCTCTGGCAGACCCATTTTTGCCCATGCAGCGAGCTTAACACCCTCTACCGACACAGGCACCATAATAGGATCAAACCACCACGGCATACGACTAAGTCCATCCGCAACTTTGTTCTTTGGCCCTTCCAGGTACCGTAGATCCATATCAAACGATCGTACATACATAACATTCCTGTACCGTCTCTTACCCACTGGATCCGACGTGAACTCTACGTGCTGTACCACACCAATTGAAGGTTGATGATCCATCTCTACTATAAGCACCTCGCACGATCTCCTAATCAAACCCGCGGACTTCAAAAACCCATATGCTAGCGCTATCAATTACCTATCTGTCGGAGACAAATTAGTATGGAAATCTATCATGGAACTCGCAAAGCCCACAGGAAGTCATTCTCCATCTCTTCTCACACATAAACAAGCACCTATACCCGAATCCGACGCATCTGTCTGCAACCTAAGTTGCTCCTCTTGTCTAGGTTCTACCAAGACTGTCTTCGCCTGAAAAATCTTCCGGGCCGACTGAAAAGTCTTCTCCTGCTCAGAACCCCACTGGAACCGTATCTTCTTCTTAGTCAAATCAATAATCGGAGCCAACACATTTGAGAAAGTCGGAACGTATCTCGCCCACCATCCAAAACACTGATACCACGACCTGACTTCGGCCTTGGTTTTGGGCCTGGACATATCTAATAACGCCTGAAGCTTTACTTCACTTATCATCGAACCCTTATCTGTAACTTCTCGACCCATCACGACTATAGGATCTTCTCGATACGCGAAATTACATTTTGACAGCCGCAACTGTATCCCTTTCGCCTCAAAGCGCCTGATCATCTTCACAATACCATCCCAATGCTCAGCTGGA
This sequence comes from Sphaeroforma arctica JP610, assembly GCF_001186125.1. Lineage (NCBI taxonomy): Eukaryota > Ichthyosporea > Ichthyophonida > Sphaeroforma > Sphaeroforma arctica. Next base: position 13,450 of record NW_014039894.1, on the reverse strand, counting down.
TCATCCGAACCTAACGCGGTATCATCAATGTACGTCTCAATTCCTTTAATTCCCTCCAATGTCTCATCCATTAGTTGTTGGAACACAAATGATGCTTCCTTCAAACCAAACGGCATCCCAATAAATTGGAATCTCTCACCCCAGGGCGTCAAAAATACAGTAACCCCTCGACTACCAGGCTCTAGCATTAACTGCCCAAAATCATTTCCAGCATCCACAATGGTTCTTCACTTGCGCTCCTTAAATGCTGCCAGAAATTCATCTTCTGTTGGTATCGGATATGTACCGGAATTTAGCTGATAATTCGTACGCATATAATTTATGCACATCCTTCAATCCTTGGGTTCCTCATAACTAGGACTACTACCAAGTCAATCTATATCGTGCACCCTCTCTATCAACCCAGCTTCAAGCAATAGTTACACCTTCTTCTTCATCACTTCTATATGTCGCACATCTTTCTCCGCATATACTTGTCTCAAAGGCGCCCATCCTTCTTTGATCTGAAGCTTAAACATCCGATCCTTCACAAACTTCGGTTTCTTGTCATTGTACGCCACCCTCTTAATAACCGCCACCAACTCTGCCAATTCTTCCATAGACTTCCCCAGTCTTTCAGCCAACAGTTCCAAGCCACTCGTATCGAACTTTAGATAATCGTCCTCACCCCCGGATCCATCACTTTCATAGCCTGAATCATAACCCCCATCATCTTGCATATTATCAAATGGTGTTACCTGTTCTGCTCGCTGATATAATAACGGCGCCGCCACATGCTGAATATAATCTAACACCGGCTCAGACGCCTCTTTGTTCAGCCAGGTCTTAAAGTCTGATGGCTTCTCTCTTACCATCTCAACCGAAAACAGGGTATACTTAGTCACCCCTTGCCTAGTGAGTACTGCCCCAGTTAATCCACACCCATTCAATTCACATCTACCTAACAACATACCCGCATTGTGTGGAATCCAATCCATAACCCACATATCCAACTTAACCCTCCATTATCCTACTAAAGTAGGCAAAACAACCCCAACATCTCGCACCTTGTATTCCACATAAAGCGGAACACCAAATCCCGTAACCCACTCTCCACACAAATCATACTGAGCAACCAGCTCCAGATGCTCTGCCAAATCCTTAGAAATCATCGACATATCGGCGCCTTGATCAACAAACATATCGACATAACACTGTTCACTCTCCACATAACTATAGATCAACGGTTGGCCTGGTCCTTCATAACTAGCCGCTGCCGCATGTCACTATTCAGGTGTCCCATACCTCCCAAGACGCTGCTGCCGATACATTATCCCCGGATCGTGTTGTAGGACAGAATCTCACAGTGTGACCTCCCTTGCTACACGTATGACACACCACGTCTTTCAACACAGGGCACTCTTTCACATAGTGACCATTCTGCTTGCAAACCAAGCACGCCCCTCTCAGACCTATCATCCCTGAAACCCTGGACTCCTATCTAGCTGCAGCTGCTTGCAACTGTCCTGCTCTCGCGGCTACCCTCGCCTGATGTCTCCGGCCCGCTTGTTCCCTCTCTTCTTGACGCGCTATGTCGTCTTCTCTCATCTCAGGCAATTGCTCCAGCACCTGTCCCAGCCCCCCTGCCTCAAACATTCACAGAACCATGTTCTTCTCCGATTTGCGACTCGTAAATAAGGCTTTTAACAGACTTATACACCGCTCAGTCAATCCTTTTAAACCCTCCATCACTACATCCTTAGAGCTCACATCATTTGCCAATTTAAGCGGCATATCCACATAGTCGTCCTCCCTCAGCATAGGAACCATCCAGCGTGCCCCATGCTGATTCGCTTTCTTAGCATTCCTACGAATCACCTTGCACAAAGCATCATACTCACGCCGTTTCTGCCTAGCCTCTATCTTCAACTTAGCTGCTGCCCTTGGCTTGTCTGATACATCAGCCTTCTTCCCTACTGTAGCAGCCTTCACTGCAGACACTCCTTTCTTCTTCTTAGCATCCTCATCCTCACTGTCGCTACTTTCGCTGTTATCACTGCTGTCACTGTCCTTAGCGACTTCCTCCTTAGTCTCACTGTCGCTCTGTTCGTCCTCAGAAAGCACCTCAGTAAATGGATCCCGTTCTGGGAGCACTTTCTTTGCTTCAGCTTTCACCGCAACATGCTGAGCACCATAGTAATAAATCACACGAAGATGCTCAATAACCTTTTCAGGCTTGGACCCCCACCCTCCTATTGCCTTCGCAAAATCCGCCTGGGTTCCACTCACTTCAAATGGGTCCTTAAACGCTGGATACAATGCTGCAGCCGCGATGTACAGATCCTTCGTCTCAATAACAGTTTTGCTAATATAGCCCTCAAGCTCCGACTTCGTCTCCGGTGTAACCTCCTTCAAAGGAGCCATCGGCGGGACCCTCCTTTCTTCGCCTCGAGCTCATACGCCTTGGCACCACTGACGTAATCCCATCGATCCTTAAGTGTCGTCATCGGCTCCCCTCTCACATATCTTCAGAGAGGTTACCCAGTCCCAGCTGCATTATCCTTCTCGTAAACCATTTTCCACTAACGTTTATTTGTAATCTTAGATCGTCTCAAAACACAATGTAACGGTGAACCTAGTTTTATTTCCTCAATAGTTGAATAAACGTCTACCTTAGCAGAATGAACTTCTTGAACGAACTAAACCACATATTTATACTTCTCCGAAGGATTTCCTTGAGAATCCTGCCGCCAATCAAATCGTGTATCTGCTCAATTTCGAGCTTACATGTCCATTCAACATATATCGTCATCTGCCAACCTCCAGCTCATGTTACCCCGCACTTCGGCTCGCACAGCACCAATCATACACCAACCTCTTCTTCTTTCGAGCCTGCGCGGCCGTTCGCCAACAAACCGCACAATACAACTTAGAACTTTTCAAACTTATTAGTTTTCACACTTATAAGTTATCGCCCACACTTAGAAGTTCTCGCACTCAATTAACGCCCAGAAACATTACCGAACAGTTCGGTACTTACAACACCAACATTGTTTTAAATCGGAGGTAAACATGGTTGACATTACAATCCATGGGCATAAATCTGCTAAACCTATACCATTCTGATGCACCCTGGAAACCCAAACGCTTTTCACGACCAACGCATGTATAGCTGCATGAACTATCGTGTTCGTGCACTTATAAATATGAGTGCGCGTTGCTTGCGGTTTCACTTTGTATGCTAAAGTGAAGCGACAACCAACTTACGATGCAAATAAATTACTCTACTTTCGTGTGACTACCAGTGAAGCTTTAAAATTTGTCTTCTGGTTACTTGAGCTTTGCTGCTGTATAGTTCCTCTTTCGATTGCTGAGATGGGTACAAACAATGATCCTAATAAAAACAACGAGAACAAGGAAAAAAATATATTATGTTCTCCATTATGACACGGAACGACCTATTGTGCCATGGGTGCACACGATGCACGCCTACATTGAGGACATTCCATTCTGCATGTAAGCTAGTGACCGCTGCACAACAACTCCCGGTCGCAGTGCAAAAAAAACTTACGATTATCTGGCTTTGTGAATCCCATAACATCATAGTTGATGTTACATCATTCTTGGACACCGAGAGCTTGAGAATCAACAGCCTGATGCTTGTAACCGGAATCCATCTGCACGCTTGACCCTGTGTGCCAAATCTTTCCTTCAGGATGAACCCTCTCCTATACTTGCTCGGGATCTCCGGTCTAACTTGCTGGCTGCTGTGGACTAAGTACCCTAGATCTGTGAGAGCAGTTTAGGACCGGACCAGAGGACCTGACGGATTAGTGGAATAGAGAATTTAAGGAGATAGAAGTGTTGACTCATCTAAAACCATAGAGAGGTATTTTCACATTACCCGATGGTAGAGAAAGGAACTAACTGATTATATTGATCATACCATACATGATCATCATATTCATATCAAATTTGCTGCTGCTGTTGTTGTTGCTGATTATACCATACTTGGTGCTGTTGTTGCTCATGCCATACCTGCTGTTGCTATGCGAGCCATGTTTGTGTAAAAATCGGTCTCCTCTAGGCTGACTATACGATATCAAGACTTTTACGTTAATAAGAAAATACGTTGATACGTTAAAATGCAAAATGTTAAATAAGTTTAGCTTCGGCCCTTGGTAATGAGCAAAAGATTAGGGGAATTTGGACTGAGACTATTGTCTATATGCTCCGCTCTAATCACTCACTGCTTCGGTCTAGATTTATTTATGTTTTAGTTACTAAGACTAGATATCATTTCATTGGACGCATAGTTTACGTTTCACGCCTCGAAACAATTACCTAATCAAACAAACCAATAAAACACCTCTAAGTCCTACTTAAGAAAATAAGAATAAAACCAAAACACCAAGCTGGTGCAGTATACATCTGCACCTAAACCCCATCACTTGTTACCTAGCTCCCCATCCCATTTAAGACATAGAATCTAGCTGGCTGGCTAGGAGGAATCAAAACCATGTTGTCCTATATTCTAACAACTCTGATCCTGTCCTTTTCTCAGTGGATTATCTTGCTCTGAGATCATCATCGAATTATACCATAGGGTTTGTACCAACAACCATTTCATGCCTGAGACCCTCTCTCATGGTACTCCCATTAATTAGAGATTCCCAAAGTGTCATTTTCAGGTGTCAGATTGGTATCGTTCCTATATCATGTACAATTCTAATTTCAGTGGAAAATCCAATCTATATTTGCAAAACCACCTAATTGTCCACAGTAGAGTCCCATACTCTACTGAATACTGTCACATGTTCAGAATCTTGAATTTATCAGTTCTTGTTCATGTCCAATTCGTTAAACGCGTTCCAGTAATATAAGCATAAACGTTTATACGTTTATACGTTATAATATACGTTAACTGTGCAACTACTATTAGGAACCCGCTATTTTTACATTTGCTGTTGTTGTTTTGTTCATAGTTTATTAACCGGTACATCAGGAAATGGATTAGCTTGAGGCTGCGGGGCACGTTCCTTCGGATGCCGCATTTTTTTTTCGCCTCCGTCTATTTCCACCGTTTAGGTTTTTAACAGTGGGTATTCTATGTCCTCCTCCTCGACTGGAAGTGGCTCGAATAATAAGATCCTCTATTGTGGTTGTGTAAGAGGCTCTGAACCTGCTTGTGAAAGTGGCGGAAGGTAAGTATACCCCTCGCTAATAGTCGGTTGAGGGGGTGGTGGTGCTTGAGCAGCATCGTGTGCTCGTTGTCTCTCATGTGCGCGCTCTACTGTAGCGGTGACTTCCTCGGATGTCTCTGTAGACTTGAGATGGTTGTGTAAATTATCGAACTACCAGCTGTTGTATTGAATCGCTGCGATTGTTTCTTCAGTTCTGCAGCTGCAGTTGTAAGATTCGGTCTATCAAGGCGATATTAACGCCTTAGAGTAATTAGACGCTTAAATTAAGTCTAAGCGTCGTGAAATTCGAAGTAAATAAACGAAATGAGACTTTTGGTAAAGTTAGGTATGCCTCGTGAAAACAGCAATACTCTGAGGGATTGTGAAGCTCAGACATTGCCTATATATAATCCTCTCAGGACTGTTTTCGCCGAAGGGATTTTATTTAGTGTTTCGTTGCCGCTCTATTAGAAACTAAGGTATGTTTCGTTGGGGCGAATCCGAGAGACTCATAAAATCCTATCTTTAGAAAAAAAGAATAGAAAAAGAAAAAAATACTCTTGATGTCCATAGTTATTGCATTAACCAATAACTTGCCACTTATCAAGAATTACCGACTTAGCCTTCATCAGACTGGCACATCTGGTTGGCTGAACAGAGGTTAAACTAGGTAACGCTAATAGTCCCTAGAAACCTATATTCGGTTGAGCCATCTCGCTACCGAAGTATTCAGATATAAATAGATTTGGAAGTTAATATAGTTCTATTAATAGAACTAGTCCAAATTTAATCTGGCCTTTTAATGGCCTTGTCCAAATATCTGATATGTAAAATGGAAAAGGTATTAATTAATAAAACCGTTAAAAACCATATAGGAAACTTAAGTTCCTCGTACTATTAAGAGTACGTTTATAGTTTACGTACTGCTTAAGAGTACGTATGTGGAGGCCCAGCTATTACACAGCCCCTATCCAGCTTTGAGACCCAGGAGAAGTAAGTTGCTCACTCAAGCTGATTATGGGTCAAAAAGCGAGAAAGGAAAAAAAACGGGTCCAAAACATCAAGTAGCATAACGTATAGTTAATGTTTCTCAGGCGGAGAAGTTAAGCGTTCTCGGTTACCCTGTGAGTTTTGGGCTTAGATCCAGTAGGTCCGTGGTGGTCGACTGGACGTTTCTTACGCTTCAGTGTCTTAAGCTTTTTAAAGCTCGGGATAAATGCTGTAGGCGGGTAAGTTTCAACTTCCGTGCCTTCAGACGATGGAAACATGCTGTC
>NW_014039894.1:3832-6672 GCF_001186125.1 Sphaeroforma arctica JP610 | reverse complement strand
TAGTCTTGATTATCGAAAGCATCTGAAGTCAACTCAGCGATTGTACCGTCTATAAAGCGTGTACGATAATATGTATAGCCTCCCTTATCCGTTCTCCATATAATATCTTTAAATTCAGAACAATCAAGAGGGGCATTAGAGTCATGTCTTCTTGCAAGAATAATCTCAGTTTTGTGGAACCGTCGGGGTTATTAATCTCATAGGTTCTACTTTTAACGTCAGCTACAGAGATTATATATGGTCCTATCCATTTAAATGTTAATACAGTAGCATCGGAATTACGTTGACGGATGTTAACTCTGTCTCCAACCTGATACTCTGCTATCTTTTTGGTAGCATTCCATCTATTTTGCCTTTATAATAAGGCAATATTGCGTGTTTCTCGCAAGCAAGGATATACAATGTTATAAATACGTTGTACCTTCTCTAACCATGGTAACTCATGGTGATTAGGTTCGTCCTTGTTAAAGGGTGTTTGTAACTCACTATATCTGCCACGAAAATAGTGAGCGGGTGTTGTACCTGTAACCGGATCAGCACACTCGTTCATTTGTGTTTGTACCCACTTAAGGTGGTACGGCCAATCATCTGCATCATCCGTTAATGCAGTACGCAAGAAGAACTTAAGTCTTCTATGGCGCGTTTCATTCGCGCCTTGTGTTTGCGGTTTATATGGTACATTCTTTTTATGGCACATGCCTAATACGAGTACTAACAATTCCATTACATCATCGCAAAACTCGCTTCCGTTATCAGTGCACGTTATACCTGGCCACCCGTGGTCAGCAAAGACTTGGCAACATAATTCTGCCACGGTGTGCGTACTCTTGTCCTTTAAAGGATAGAGCAAGTTATACCGTGGTGCCACATCAAAGAAGTGGCATACGTAACGGTCGCCTGTGTGCTCGGACGTAGGCAGGTCAACCAGATCAATGATGACCCTGCGCCATGGAACATTTTCAGTCACACTCTTATGCGGTGCGAACCCATAGCGCTTAATCTGGTTGAGATCACAGTCGGTACATGACTGATATACTCTGTCAACTAAAGTTGCCAGCTTAGGGTGCGCGATCCCATTTTGCTTAGCATCTTTAAGTGCGTCTACTACGTCCTGGTGCTTTGGCTTATGGTTTTGCGTCAGCCAAGCAAGAATGTTTTCATCATTCTGCTCCTCCAGAATAAAGGTAGGGTGTTGAGAATCCACTTGCGTGGTCTCTAAGTCTGTAGTGTTTCCAGACTCCTGTCCTTCTTTCGCATAAGTGTCATGAGTGCGCTCGTGTGCGTTTGATACACGTTACTTATTTAATAGTCGTATTATATGTGTATATGCTTCGGGATTATCTTTCATTAATCCCTTTAAAAGTAGGGTTTGAATGACTTCGGGCTTGGACTTTATGTTAATAAACAGAGTCCTAGCTAGAGACTGACGCTCCTTAAATGTAGTGTCATTAGTAGATTGTATTTCTTGTGCACAGACTTCAAGTGCTGTGTTGCCTTTGAACTGCTTAACGTTCAGTTTAGTAGAGAGTGGTATCTCTGATTCTTTGATCTTGTTAAGGAAGGTCTCAGAAGGGGTCCATTTGGTTGTTCCAATGGGACCTATACGACATATTATAATATGTCTCCAGGGCGTCGTCTGGACGGCTCGGGTACCCTGATATAGGAAAGTATTTACTTTCCTATCTAAATATATTGGCTCGCATTGTATCATGCTTATTAATGTATTGAGCCATGGATCTTTACTCCGGAATGGGCAACACAACGTGATGGTAGCTTTGTGTATCTGAACATAATTTAGTAATTGGGCAATTAACTGCCATGGTGGATTAGCCCACGCATTATGTTCGGAGAGGTCTAGTTGAAAGGCATCTCCTAAAGGATGATTTAAAGTCCTGTAATTCCTAAGTTGTGCATTATGATGTGCAGCAAACATGTCAGCTGTATGTGCCCCAAATATCTTTTGAGCCAGTTCAAACCACCTGGGGTTACATTCCCAATCAGTGGCTAGTAACTCACGTACGGATTTATCAAAGTCCGGTACGAAGCGTGATAACATATCCGGTAAATGGTTATGTATCCCTGGCAGATGTTCTATATCAAAATGAAACTTTGATATTGTATCATGCCATCGGCTCAGTAATTGAGAGTCTGGCTTCATTTTCTTCATATATCGAAGGGACTTCTGATCACACATCAGCGTAACAGCTGTTCCGTATAAGTAATCGCGGAAGTGTGTTAAAGCTGCTACTATGGCTAGTAGTTCTTGCTTCACAGTTGGATAATTCAACTGTGATGCATTCATTGCTCGGCTAAATTATTATATATACCTAGGTTTATTATAACCTGGTATAGTACACCTCCGAGTACTAAGTCTGATGCGTCCGTTGCTATGTCAAAAGGCACGCCATCGACTGGTCCTTGTACAACAGGGGCTTGTTGGACTGCGTGCTTTGAGCGCTTTAAATGTGTCGTCACACTCTTTAGTCCACAAGTCTCCTAGTTTGCCTTTATGACATCTTAAGTGTCCAAAGGGTGTAAGATAATCAGCCAAGTGTGGTACTCCATCTGAATAGAAGTTTACAAACCCACACATGCTGTTCACATCTCTTCCTGTAGTTGGTGTTTGCCAATCTAACAAATGTTCCACCTTACCGGGGTCGATTTTAATACCTTCCCCAGATATACGGTAGCCTAAGAGCTGTATTTCGCTCATGGCGAAGTGACATTTCTTCTCGTTAAATCTGAAGTTTTGTTCGTTGAGTCTCTGAAGGACTCGCCTGACTAATGCGGCATGTTCGCCCTTAGTCTTGGAAAGATGACTATGTCATCTATATAGACTT
>NW_014039894.1:0-3634 GCF_001186125.1 Sphaeroforma arctica JP610 | reverse complement strand
CACCTCTACACCTTGTATTGTTTCCTTTCCCAAGTAAACTGAAGCACCTTACGATTGGGGTTCATAAATTTGTATTTGATGGTACCCCTGTGTTAGGTCTTTGGATGTAAACACCGTAGCACGTTCCATTCGTCTCAGTATCTCGTTTATATATAAAAATATCGGGTTCCTAATAGCAGTTGTACAGTTAACGTATATTATAACGTATAAACGTATAAACGTTTATGCTTATATTACTGGAACGCGTTTAACGAATTGGACATGAACAAGAACTGATAAATTCAAGATTCTGAACATGTGACAGTATTTAGTAGAGTATGTGACTCTACTGTGGACAATTAGATGGTTTTGCAAATATAGATTGGATTTTCCACTGAAATTAGAATTGTACATAATATAGGAACGATACCAATCTGACACCTGAAAATGACACTTTGGGAATCTCTAATTAATGGGAGTACCATGAGAGAGGGTCTCAGGCATGAAATGGTTGTTGGTACAAACCCTATGGTATAATTCGATGATGATCTCAGAGCAAGATAATCCACTGAGAAAAGGACAGGATCAGAGTTGTTAGAATATAGGACAACATGGTTTTGATTCCTCCTAGCCAGCCAGCTAGATTCTATGTCTTAAATGGGATGGGGAGCTAGGTACCAAGTGATGGGGTTTAGGTGCAGATGTATACTGCACCAGCTTGGTGTTTTGATTTTAATTTTATTTTCTTAAGTAGGACTTAGAGGTGTTTTATTGGTTTGTTTGATTAGGTAATTGTTTCGAGGCGTGAAACGTAAACTATGCGTCCAATGAAATGATATCTAGTCTTAGTAACTAAAACATAAATATATCTAGACCGAAGTAGTGAGTGATTAGAGCAAATCCTCTGCGGGCTGGTGTAATGCTGTGCAATCGAAGCGATTAAATTCGACATCGTTAACACATTTACGGGAGTGTTTATTACCCCTTGTAAAGTCCATGGTAGAGGCCTTTCGGTGCTCTGTTCCTTGGATAGTAGTTGGTATTATAATCTTTGGTGATTCATGCGCCTGGATAACATACCCAGTCTTTGGGTAAAGGTGGAGGAGTATTTTTACTTGCCTCTGTATCTATATTACCCTCAAGGACGGGCGACTCATGACCGGGCGTTAAAACAGACGAATAATTAGCCTGGGGTTCTGGTGGTAGTACCTCGTAAGGTATAGATACGCTGAGCATATCTGGCTCATTTGCCACAGGTGTGGCGCTCAGATCTTTACGCTTTTCGGGCGTAATTGCCAGTCGACGTTCTGTCCACTTCTGTAGGGCTTCTTTAATGCCCGGAGAAATACGCTTGCGTAAGTGCTGTGTATGTTTTCCTGATCTATACATTCGATTTACATGTTCAACAGTCATGCCTTTCATAAGGGCGGCTAACTGATTCTTAAGATAAGTGTTTTCAGTAATTAACTTACTTATGTGCGTTGGTTCAGTGATCTCGAACGTAGATTCGGGTTTGCCACTTGAGCTTGCCTCCTCTTCTGGTTCCGGTATAGGTACGTTCTGAGATTCGTCTTTGTCCCCTATAATTGGGGACTTTTCTTTCCGAGTTTCGTCAGAAGAATTGGTTGGGGCGTCTTGAGCCGTTTCCTTTGTCTCACTTCCTGGTTTCGTAAATGCAAGTTTCGAAGTTGAGGCAATAGTTGGCCCTCGAGCTCTATCTGTAGGAGTAGTTTTCTTAATCGGAGTGGCTACATCCTTATCCGAAGCATTGTCCTGACTATTATTATCGGAGACAAGTGCTTTGGCTACGGTGCGGTTATACGTATCGGTAGCTGCTGCAGCGCTAGCAGCTTCTCTTTCCATCTTTTTACGTTCGGCCTTGCGTTTCTTTGCAGGCGTATTGTCTTTTTTTTGTCACAATCTTAGCTTATGTCTTGAGTCTTATTCTCTTGCTTAAGAAAAAGTTCGTGGTAGTTATCTACCTTTACGTTTAAGTAGTCTAAGTAATTAATACCTTTGCTAAATTTAAAATGTGCAAGTTTCGGCCTATCAAGGCGATATTAACGCCTTAGAGTAATTAAACGCTTAGGAAGAGTCTAAGTATAGATAAATTCGAAATAAATAAACGAAATGTGTCTATTAGTAAAGTTAGGCTTGCTTCGTAAAAATAGCAATACTCTGCGGGATTGTGAGGCTGAGACATTGCCTATATATAATCCTCTCAGTACTGTTTTCGCTGAAGGGATTTTAGGTTTCGTTGCCGCTTTATTAGAAACTATGGTATGTTTCGTTGGGGCGAATCCGAGAGACTCGTAAAATCCTATCTTTAGAAATTTTTTTTTACTCCTGATGGCCATAGTTATTGCATTAACCAATAGATTGCCACTTATCAAGAATTACCGACTTAGCCTTCATCAGACTGGAACATCTGATTGACTGGACGGAGGATAAACTAAGCAACGCTAATAGTCCTTAGAAACCTATGTTCGGTTGAGCCATCTCGCTACCGAAGTATTCAGATATAAATAGATTTGTAATGCAAATATAGGTCTATTAATAGAACTAGACCAAATCTTTGGGTTGGTATTTTACTGGGGCCTTTTAATGGCCTTGTCCAAATATCTGATAAGTAAAATGGAAAAGGTATTAATTAATAAAACCGTTAAAAACCATTTAAGGAAAATTGAGTTTACGTACTTTTAAGAGTACGTTTTACGTACTATTAAGAGTACGGTTATATTACAAGATTCTAATGTGGAGGCCCGGCTTTTACACAACACCATCGTACACCTGGAATATAGACACATACAAAAGTAAGGACCACTATATCTTAGTACGGGTGTTATGATATTGTATATTCAGGCGAGTCTCCAAAAAATGTAAATATCAATGAGAAAAGGATGGATTGCTTCATGGCTTGTTTGATTCAGAGGGGGCTATGTACAAGTTCTAACTTATCAGGAGGATCGGGCTTAAATAAAAATAAAAATATGTACTGTCGCACGTGTGTCGACCGTCGTTAGGCTCTGGAACGATGGAGGGGCAGAGTGGAGAGTTTATAATCTCTCTCTCACCAGAGAGAGAGAGGTGACCCCAAAACTCAAACTGAGAGACTAGGCTCTCTCTATTTTTTATTAAAAAATAAAAAAAATACATGGTATGTACTGTAGTAGGGTTTTGATCACATATGTTTACATAGGGTTGAAAATAAAAAAGGCGGGTCACTAACAAATCAAAACGAATATCAAGGCCTTCTGAAGACTTCAAGAAGATAAACGGCTAATAAAGCCTAAAAATATTTATGTGCGAATATGTACAAAATGGCTCCTTTTTGTATTCTGTATGTATTTACTTTTAGTAACACAACAACGTGTAGTTATTAATCCGGCTACTGCACGAGCGGCAAACATGTCTGAAAAGTGGGTCTCCCAAGCAAAGAAATGGTGTGATTATTGCAGGTATGTGGTAGTGACGAAACAAACTGTAACGCAGTGTCGTCGCGAGTTTAGCTACTCGGGTTGCGAATCGATTTTTCGTAGTCAATGATGTTGATAAGGTCAAGTCATATCGACTTCGTTATTGCTGTCTACTTGTAACAAGGTATAAAGATTTTATTTACAGTTTGCTATTAAATTGTATATTTTATAAATATATA
>NW_014039895.1:36479-52089 GCF_001186125.1 Sphaeroforma arctica JP610 | reverse complement strand
TATGTATATTAGTAGTATNTAGTGTGTGTATATATATATATATATATATATATATATATATATATATATATATATATATATATANATATATATATTATTATATATATATATATATATATGTATATATATGTATATATATGTATGTATGTATATATATATTTATATATATATATATAAAGTACACAATGTGTATTCACTGTTCTAGAATGTATTGTCGTTCTGCGAAATAAGCCATGTGTCAACTTCGGTTTTGACCTATACATAAGTGAAAAATGCAAATCTTGAGCAGTATATACTATTTGTTTGTTTTATATATTTTGCAGCGTGTGGCTATTCCTGTATTTTTGGGTCGGATATGGTCATGAATCGATTCAGCTGTGTCCTCAACAACCTTTTGATCAAATCTTGTACAACGCTTATGTTATAACCTTCCAGGAGCTATTCAGTGCATATAAACACGAATTGGTCGAGTACTGTGAGGAGCAACAGCACAGATTGACCGACGCGTTATTTCGTATGCTACGCATACTTAAGACGCGAGCAATACAGGTGTGTTGGGTAGCGAAGTTGGAGTTTGATTCACGATATGCTGTCTAGAATTTACCACGATACTTGCCACTATGTGTTTTGCGATAACTACCCGACCCCTTTTTCAATTAGATTGCCAGTTAACTCAGTAAGCAGAGCCAATTTGATCATCCTAAGTTTTTCTGTAGTACCTTTTGGTGATTTTACAAACATGGGAACTCCCTATTCTATTAATAGGGGTACAACTGTTTCTACCTTCTCGAAAACATTTTCCAAAGTAACAGATATTGGGTACTGGCATGCATTTGTCATACTCATGCATCGTTGTCTTTCGGCAGGTAGCCATTTGACAACTGTTGTGCAACCATGATTACATACAAGGTCATCGAACTCTAAGTGGCAGAACAGCTATATAAATTTTAAATTTCTGAGATGCATTTGAATCTAAGTTTGTACGTAGTTATTTCAATCTATCTGTTGGAAAGACTTTAATCTACGATGAAAATTGTCAATTTCACATGCAAATTCTCTGTCGTTGCTTTCATAATCATAATGTAAAGCCTCAGTAGTTGGTTTGGCAAGATGCGGAGTGACCAGTGATTGCCGATAATATTGTTTGGGGACTTATATCCTCAAGATTTCCGGTCTCGCATTGTTCGGAAGCCCCCGCTCCCCCCTGTATAGGAATGTATCCTGTGTGCTTGTTGGCTTGATCATATATTTCTTGGCGTGATACATGTATGTGGTCGCATCTGGATTATTCACAAGCCAACCCAACCCATCCCCCCTACGAACCTCCGCAATTGATTCTCTATCACAAATTGACCGGTGCTTCCCCTCATTTACATGCTCACTTTTAGCTCGCGCAAGTCTCTACCGCCTGTGTAGCTCTCATAGCGCTCAACGTGGACATAGAGTATCTCCGAGAGGTATATCTGCTCTTTCCATGTTCTCGATTTCCCTGCTAATTATTTTCATCTTGAATCACTCTCGGTTCTGCACCAGCGTTTCAAGGGAAGCTCTCTTGCTGATTTTAATCAACGTCTCACTAATATCCGTAGTGCACTCAGGCAGCAGCACGTCTGCATATTTTTCCTCTTTGCTCAATGATATCATAAGTCCTCTTGAGATGTGATCCTTATTATGAAATATTCGCTTTCCTTTATGCCGGGAGCAGAAAAAAAGTCAAGTCCTAGCCAGCCCTTGGGTCAATGAATCCTTACGCACACAGCTCGAACTTCTATCGGAGACTGGATTATTCCGTGAGTACTGTGGTTGCAACACATGTTTTAATTTTCCATGTTTACGAGAAGACCTGCACTATAGTCATGGCTGTAGAATATTTGACCCAAAAGGCATTTGAAACTTCTTTAACGTTGTGCAGTATCGAGATTTTATCATAGTATGAACGTGTTCTTTACAATACACCTCAGCAGTTGGACACTCTTACATACCTTTCTAGCTATGAAATACACAGAGCCTAATCAGCTCTATTCTCTGGGTAGCATACTAGTAATTCATGTGGCTGTGTTTTTGCTGTCTACCCCACGTAGAGCGTGTTCAGTTTCCATCACAGGGAAACGCACCTCATCATGTTCATGTAGAATGTAAGAGTTTTATAAACATAGCTCATTTGCGCTCGTCGCTTCTCTATTAGAGATCACTCTAGGCGAAACTGCTGGAGGTGCGGCTTCTCAACAAACGTCAGTGAGCGACCATAAAGTTGAACTAGAGACCAGGTCAGGGTTAGTTGCAAATAGCGATCTTGTTGTTGGAGCGCCACCAAGTCCTACGTTGAGTGATGAGGTGGGTATTTATAATCGGCGAGTGCTTTTCATCGATTAGTTGCTATTATTTCATGTTGTCTCAAAGCTTGAGGCTTACTACTGTATATTAATGTAGCATTTGTTTTCATTCTTGTTTCAACCTCGACAGAGATGAGCTCTTTCGGAGTATTCACGAAGCTTCCAGGTGCAAACCCAAACATAACCCCAAACGCAGCACTCCGAGCGCTGCACCATGTGAGACTGACTATAATTTTACACCACGACCGAATGTATTGGAATAGAACAAATCAAGATTGACAACAACAGATCGAAAAGTGTTTTTAAGTCCCTGAGCTCACTTAGTATAAGATTATCTGCTGCGGGCCACACCAGCAGTTTTGTACATTTCGCACTGAAATGAATGAGAATACAAGGCGGTGAACGGTCTTGGCTATTAAGGATGGCACTTCAGTGAGACGGTTGATATCACAGAAGCGACTAACTTTTTATCCTAGCTACTTACCAATGTATCATGTAAAACCTTCGCATAGCTCCCACACAATTTTACAGACTAGAGTAAATTCGACTGACAAGTATCTACGATTGCGAGGTACGAAATAAAGATGCTTTTTTTTTAAGACACACCAAGGTAGATTTGGAAGCTGCGCTCACCCATTAATACATGTTGTGTTCTGTGCCGTGGTAGCCAGAGATTGAATCCAAGCATGCTACAATGCACACCTGCAAGAGTCGGGTGCTGTAATTTGTCATTTGTACATTTCCTATCTTTGGTAATACGCTTCGTGCTGTGTACTGAACGGTATTCCAACATGAGATCAAGACACATGTTTCTACAGCCACAATTCTCTACAGCGCAAGTATTTCGGAATATTTGGTTTCCAATTTTGGTCCTGGTCGTGCTCCATCCGATACTTTTGTAGAATTGGAGAATGAAAAATCGACTGATAGTATGACCACGCCAGCATCGTATGACGCTGCCTCGATCACTTTCCCCTCAACTTTCGTTTTTGAAGAGTTGGATCTATGAACCGTTCGTGAGCTCTCCAGAATGGCCAGCACGAAACTGTAGCTTCATTTTGCAACGATATCAACTTGACATTCCTGTCCATATCAAGATCTATTAATTTCCAATAAAATAGCTAGTTTATTCCGACAAATTCTTGTTGATCAGTACGGTCATACGTTGACATGAAGAACCTGCGAGCCTATGACATATGTACTTTCAGTGTTTATGATATACAATTGCTATGTCGTAAAGAATTTTACTAAAAAGTATATCTGGCACAAACGCTGAATGACTCTTGTGCTTCCTGTATGGGTTTGTGTACATGACAATATTTGAGAATAAAAATTTTCTTCGGAAACATTTGAATTTGGTTTGTCGGATTCCGTCTCCTTGGTGTATTTCGGTATTCATGATTTGTGCTCTCTATGTTTATCGTTTAAACTTATTCCCTTGGCTCACTGAATGCATCCATTTACACCGTCGCGTATTCTTCTCAACTGCGACTACAGCGAATTCCAGCAAATACAGCGAATTAACTAGCTCTGGGTGCTAAGAGTCGTTGTGATTTCGACTGCTGCATACTGATTCGGATACTATATACTGAGTCGAATCATTCCCTTAATAAAGCTCATTCATATTTTTCTCGGCCAGTTTCGAAGTATATGTCTTGGGGGAGTCGCGTAAGCTATAATTCGATTAACTCCTATTCGAGCATAAGAGCTGCCTTTGCATGAACCGTTCCGCCGCGTATTCAGATAAAACTTCATAGTGTGATCTCGAACTTTCCAAATAATAATCCAAGAAAATGCTCGTTTCCAAATCGATGCAGACTATGTCATAAGATCAAATCTTTAAATTAGTCTCTCGTTCCTGCGCGACAAACTCCTCACATACGAACATCCAGAAGAGCAATAATAGTTGGTTGAGCATACGTTTCCCAACGTCCTATCTGTGTCTGGTCTGAGAGATGCAATGCGTTGTGACTTTTGTTAACATTATTAAGACAAAGTAGCAAAAGTAATTGGACTTCGACTTGTAGTCGAAAAGTAATTCGACTATAAGATGGCAGCCCGTTTAGCTCAATACCAATTCATTGACTTTGCAATTTATCAAACAGTCATCGGCCCACCACTCGGCGAGCCACTGAAATATTCCCAACATCCTATCTGTGTCTGGTCTGAGAGATGCAATGCGTTATGTGACTTTTGTTAGCATTATTAAAACAAAGTAGCAAAGTAATTGGACTTCGACTTGTAGTCGAAAAGTAATTCAACTATAAGACGGCAGCCAGTTTAGCTCAATAACAATTCATTGACTTTGCAATTTATCAAACAGTCATCGGCCCACTACTCGGCGAGCCAGTGAAATATTATCTGGAAATACATTTGCGCATGGTTCAGCAACGTCGGATGATTGCACAAAAGATGTCCGCATGCGGCTCTTTGTTCCTCAAGCCAGCCATTAATGATACAAAGCGTATCCATAGCGACTTCATGACATAGAGGCACTATGCCTCCTCATAAAAGTCCGCCTTCGACGGTGCCTTGGTCTCATTTGTTCCGGCGAACTCACAGTAAGTCCGCTAGTTACCTATTTACAAGATATATACGTGCGCCGAAATGGTTTGAAATTCAAAGCAAAAAATACTATCATTTACTCTTTCAATGTCAAAACAAGTCTCGACAAACCAGTAAATATGATACTGCCACAATCGCCACCATATCGGGCATTACTATGGACATACAGTTGACTTTGACTTGAGGCTTCGCAGCCTTTGTCAAAGCTGTCAAACTTCCTACTTTGAAACACAGCGGCCACAGCTATAAATCCGCGGTTAGACAACCCATCCAAAAGTGGTGAAATTAGGCTGACGGACATGTGTGGAATCTGCATTGAAAACGTTTAGCACACGACTTTTGCTGCATCTCCAGTATATAATGACATGCTTATTTAACAAAATGGCTTGCTGATCATGAAAGAAATGTATCACGTCAGGACTAACACGACATATCTGGATATGTTTCACTCACTTTTGAACTTTGCTGAGGTGACAATATCTCGCGTGAGACTCTGGTCTGGTCTGCGCCCATTATCAGATAAGAAAGCAGTTTTTTATATCCCAAAGGGATAGGCGTTGTTGCACACACAAATCAAGGTGGTAAAGAACTCATATCTAAATGTACATTGAAAACGTAGAAAAGGCCACTAAATGTTCATCCACTCTTTACCAATGAAAACGTACTGACATATTGATCACATAAGTACAAATGTACATTTAGCGACAATTTCACTTTTTCGATGTACATTTACTAGATTGTTCGTGCAAAGGTTGCTTAACTTTGAATTAAAGAGCCTTCGGCTATATGCATTCGTTACAAATAAATATGTTGAGGGAGAGATGATGTCTTTTGTTAATTGGTATTGATATATGCTACTTCATTCACTGTCTGATGCGCAACTCACGTGGTCTGTGATGCACTTTTTCAGGAACATAGGAGAATAGTATTCCGGAAATTCATTTTCGAATTCTGTTGTCAGTTGGACACTTGAGATATAGTCGTGCAAAGACAACGCCTCCCAATCATACACGAGTTGTGAGTTTTCTGATGCTGCTCTACCATGGGCACAAGGCAAAACTCCACAGCTAAACTGTCGTGTTGGGTTACACCGCCTACTATAAAGCTGTTTGCAACATTATCTGTGAGGAAACATTTCATCCATCGTACTATATAACTGAATTGCTCGTCAGCTCTCGCAGGACTCGGCATACCATCTAAAAAGTAACTATAGCGATTGTTTTCTCTAATGTGACAATCGCTGAGTTCAAATATGCTTTCCTATGCTTCCACGGAATCAATACCGAAATCTTCTCGGTCAGCTTTGCGGGTCCCATAAGTCTTAAGCTTTCTGCCTTATGATACTTGTGTAAGTCATTCATCCATATTCTATGTGCATCAGCATCGCAGAAGCCAACGGCCTGAAAGGGTAGTGGCGACAAATGGTAGATTATAGGCGAGCCTTTGATCCATTCCCCCGGTTCGCATAATTGTAATACAATGTTTATCTGCAAGATCCAGTCACCGATATAAAATGACATTAACTTTGACGGAGTATCTATTGCTACATTGGTGTCTACGTTGATCACCTCCTTTCGCATCTTCTCTGCATATTCACTACCCCCACTGCTTGCGCGCTCCCTTTCTTAACAACGTAGATGGATACAACGTACTTTTGCTAGTCATTAGCACTTTGGACTTGCCAAGCGTCTTATTTCGTTGACTAGGTGTTAATTGCGGTTTGCGGCCAAATTTTCTCTCAGTGGTGCGTCTGATGCATGAAATTCGGCCTGATATGTTCGATTTACTAATTCCCCTGGTAGTGCACTGCTAATTATAGATTGGGAAATTGTATACAGAATGAAAATTTGCCAGTGAGATGTGACACGGAAACGAGTGAAAGTGTGTTCTTCAGGTTACACATCTCTGATAGTTTAGTTAGTCTAAAGACTATATTTGAGGTAATGTAAAGTCGATATTCATTTTCACGGCCATAAAACTTGTGCATGCTGACAAAAGTTTGTACATTATTTAGGTCAGGCTCTCTTCATGAGTGGAGACAAAGAATGCACATCCAGTCAAATGAGAACAACAGTTATTATCAACAACGATAATGACGACGCATCAAGGTGTGTTTTACATATTTGAGAAAAGTCATGTCTCTATAGGATATAATTCGGTAAAGTTTTGATTGATCCCCGTGTCGAAATGGCATCCTCGTCTGGGACAGACGTAGCGAAATATGTGACAGGGCGAATTATCAAGAATTGTCAACTAAACTATAGAAGTCAGACTTTGTATCAATTTATTTTGTGGGAGATACATGTTGATGATGTTCTATATCAATTCGATGCGGCCACTGAAACAATTTAATCCCATACATACCGACAGAATCAGGTGAGTGGATAAAGATTAAAACATTACCTCTCTTTTCCCTATTGCTTGATAATTTTTGAAGCAATGAAAGGAGAAATCATTCTAGAGTCTTAGAACTTTGTTGAATATAATATAGCCTGGGGAAAAGGAGGAAGCTTTAACGCTTTCTTGTACACAAGGAACAACGACTCGGACCGTGCACATGTGCGGTCCAATTCTATTACTAGTATAATCTTTTAAATGAATATGTTGTTGGTATTCTTTAGAGCGCGACATGTTTCGGATTGTTGAAAAATATAAATTGACAGTATGTTCGGCTATTCGATTTTAGAAAATAGCAAACAACCAGGCCGCAGCATATAAAGCTTGTGAGGATTGGCAGTGTGAGGGATCATATTATTAAGGCAAGTTGTTCGTTTATATGACAAACTTATCGAAATCTATGGTGGTCTCAGTACGAACCTGACAGTCACGAGGTGCGAAAGACTTGCTTGTACGTTCACGTAAAAAAAGAAGTTGGTATCTTTCTTGGCACGCGGTATCAAAATGGCGGCCTCTCGAACATTATTCAAGAGCCCAAAAGACGTAAGCAATAGATTTATACTTGCTTAATCGTACTCGACCCCCATTACCAGGCGATTATTCTTACCTCAATCGCAGATGATTGGATAGTGTGAGCGGAACGTAATAAATCGAAGAAGATCTTACTATGGGCGAGCATGTTAGAGCGTAATCATAATCGCTAGAAAGGTATCCAAAGTATTTGATTTTTTTTTAGAAACCGACAACAGGCACGCATAAAATGTAGTTTGTAGAGGCCAAATTTCTGGCACCACTGAACGTGAACAAAATGAGCAACAAGCCAGCGGCCATAGCTCACGAGGGAAGTCGGCCAGTAAAAGCGCGAGCATGTTAGAGCGTAATCATAATCACTAGAAAGGTATCCAAAGTATTTGATTTTTTTTTAGAAACCGACAACAGGCACGCATAAAACGTAGTTTGTAGAGGCCAAATTTCTGGCACCACTGAACGTGAACAGAATGAGCAACAAGCCAGCGGCCATAGCTCACGAGGGAAGTCGGCCAGTACAAGCTTGATACGCGAACGGATATTTACGACGAAAGTTAGTTAGGATTTGTTCCCGAGCACGAGATCATAACGAATCGGCCATTGATATTTTGTCCTTAGCTACCAATCAGCATTCAGACATCTATAAAGATATAATTTTATACGGATATGACCTGCTCCTATGTACGAGTTGATAATGAACCATATATGGCATTTTGTATAATATTGATCTTATGATGTGTAGCTCTTTTCCTATTCTTTGTGCTGTGGGTAGTGCAAATAAGATGATGACAGCAATGAGAAAGAAGTTGGAATTCTCTACAATCGCATACACAATGTAAACAAACACACACTCAATCATATTTACATTCCAATGATGGGTCTGAAATATTGTCAAATTAATAAGCGGAAGTCATTTGACATCTATCGACATTTCTTCGATTGTGGCCTAACGTACACACACAGGATGTGCGGGTGCTGGGTTTGAAACATCAGGGGGAGGTTCCGTGGTGCCTATGGGCCTCCAGAATGTATTTAAGGGAAGAAGCTTTGCGTCGAACCCAGGTGTCATAAAAAAAATACAGCACTGGAAAGTCGCTAAATGTACATATAACAGTCGCTAAATGTACTTTTTAGGTTTTATTTGAAGTAAGTTCGAGAAAGGAATTGAATACCACATTTAGGGAATTTCATTGAGCAATTAAAAAACGTACCCGTAAATCTGTATGAACGTTTTACATTTGAGACTTTCCCATGTAGACCATGTACATTTAGAGTATTTCCTCTTAAAGGACGTATAAGAGTAGCAAGAGTGCAGTCTCAGAGCGGCATT
Source organism: Sphaeroforma arctica JP610 (assembly GCF_001186125.1). Taxonomy (NCBI): domain Eukaryota; class Ichthyosporea; order Ichthyophonida; genus Sphaeroforma; species Sphaeroforma arctica. Next base: position 42,936 of record NW_014039895.1, on the reverse strand, counting down.
CCCAGGATAATATTACCATGCTTGAGAATGGTAAAACTTGAGGATTTTGGTAAGCAATCAATGAAGAATATGAAACAAATTGAAGTTGATTTGCACAATTTTGTTTTGGCTTGCTATCCGAAGGAGCAGGACATGGTGATTGTAGAAATAGCTTATGAGACATGGGGTCTACCATTAGGGTGTAAGATACAGAGTGATCTGTTAGAAGCTAGACGAGGGGTGCCTGTCCGTACTAATGGCTCTGTGGGAGCATAAGGTCAGGTCCCAGGTGGAGAAATTTATACTGGCTGACATCCTTGTAAGTCTACCAGCTGTCCCATGACAGATGGTAATATGTCTGGCCACATACCTCAACAAAAGAGGAAGCGTACTAAGATCATCAAGACAGCTCAGACGAAGAAGGAGGAAGAAGCAGTGGTAGCAGTTGCATTGAAGGCCACGTCAGCAGCTGGAGTAGCAGGAGCAGCAATCAATACAGTTTCGACAGCAGCCGAAGACGCTAAGGTAGCTGGGGCTGTGGTTGCCAGTGCCGCAAAGTTTGTGGTACCTGGCAAACACTGACATGGAAGCGTTGCTGAGGCTGTGGTAAATGGAGTAAAAAGTCTGAGTTATTTGGACTCAGGAGCTACTCCTACGCGGATAACCACAGACCTAGTAGAACGCCTGAACATAGAAATATCAGTGTATACCGGAAAAGGGTTTGGTGAGCTTACACCCATAGGCGAGGTGGTGGTGGACGTACAGATAGTATCATGGAAGGTTTATACAAAAACTGTGGCCATGAGGTGTTTTGTAGTAACATGTATTCCCATGAGTTGTGACTTACTGGTGGGATACAAAAGTCTGCAGGAGCTGTGCTGGCATCTAGTTTGGAGAAAGCAAGTACTGACCGTAGTCCCCCAGGAAGAGCTTATGGAGTCCGCACGTCAACTGGCATTGGAGTATATAGTAGTGGCGGTGATGCCTGAAGAAGGAGCTGGAGAAGAGAAGATGCCTGTGTATGAAGGGCTTATGACTAAGAGCGCGACAGGAGTATCTCATGCTTTACCGAGACTCAGCGAAAAAATATTGCACATCGGAGTGGCTAGACGATGAACATGAAAATGTGGTCTGGGACAAGGCTTTGGACTACTCAGATCTTGTAACCGATGGAATACACAAATTGGCAGAAACAGTAATGGCATCTAAAGAAAAAGTACATACCTTACTGTCCCTGTTTGAGGCGGTTGCGTATGATGCAATGCATCCAAAATTTCTTAATGTAGCCGACCTGATACTTTACGAGAATGTTGACGCTGTCCCTCAATATACGAGCTACTTTCACAATGATTAAGTAAGGGGAGGAGCATTGTTCCAGAAGGTGTCTGCGTGGTTGAAGGCAGGCATTATAGAAGAGATTCAGAAGAGCGAATGATATTCGGCTCCTCATTTGGTCTATAAGAAGCCCGGGGTGACACCTGTAGAAGTGGACGATTGGCGGTGTTGTGTTAATCTGAAAAGAGTGAATACGCAACTAAGAGCGGTACTGTATCATATACCCACAAAACGTGAAAATTTGTCTTAAGTTGAAAAACAAAAATTATACAACGACAATGGATATGGGTCAAGGTTCTATCAGTTGAGGATAGCACCCCTGTCGCGTAAATACTTGTCTTTTAAGACACCTTTTGGAAGATAACCCTTTGTGGGGATGCCCTTCGGGTTGAAGGAGGCATCGTGGAGGTGTCAGCAGGTGTTAGAAGAGATATTTGCGGGTCTCGATGATGTGGTTTGCTACATTGATGATTTATCGGAAGTGGCTAAAGTTTTTTATGGAGAGGTGCCGACGATATAATGTGCAGCTAAGACTTTCCAAATGTGTGGTAGCGCAATACAGAACGCCGGTGGTAATCATAGGGAGGCTGGTGGACTATATAGGATCTACAATGGGGGATGTACGCTTACATGCGTTGCTAGAGCTAAATGAACCAACCTCAAAGGATCGACTAAAATCTTGGTACCATAGGGTGGGTTGGTGGGCTAGAGTATGTGCCCAATTTTGCGAGGATACTGCAACCAGTGGCGATACTGCTAAAAGATGATAGTGTGTTCATATGGGATCAACCGCAACGAGCTGCATTTCAGAAAATTGGGGAACTACTACGAAACTAGTGATGTTCGCAGACGCTTGCGAATCAGTAGGCATAGGTGGTATACTTACAGTATTTAGAATGGAAGTTATCTGCCTGTCAGCTTCGTCTCTTCACGGTATGATGGGGCGCAGAAGGCATATCACATCACAGACAAAGAGGCCTTGGCCCTGGTGTGCGGGATACGCAAGGACATGAGGATACTCAGTCGTACGGAGAAGGTGATACGGCTATATGCTGACCACCAGCCATTGGTAGCAATATTTTCTAGGTCTAAAGAATCATTTGTAGACGACGTCGGGGGCAGACGAATGGGACGATACTACGATGTAGTACGAGACTTCAATGGGTAAATAGTGCACATACCTGTGGAAGAAAATCCTATAGCGGATGTGTTGTCCCGCTCATGTGTTACCATTGATCCCATACTGCGGGTGCGAGAGGGTAGTGAAGACCTCAGAAAACATTTTGCCTATCCACTAGCATCCATGCCGTCGACAGAGGAGTACCAACTTACGTCCCCATACTTTAAAGCGGCAGATAAGCAGTGGGGACCCCACACGGCCGACGGGTTTGCCTTACCAGGCAACGCCATACTTCCCTATTATTGTGTTCCTACTCTAGAAAGAGGGTTATTTGTGTGATACTGGGGCGACCCCAGTGTTAACTAGTTATTTAATCATCATTGGACGTTGCTACCCAAAGTGGTCAACAAGGCCAAGAAGGAAGTAGCGTGGTGTACTTTAGTATGCCCTTACTGGCCTTGGACAGAGTGGTTCCCTATTTTGGTGGAACTTTTAGCTGACGACCCCATAGTTAGCGGAGGTATTCAACAGGCATGGGCGAGAGGATACAAAACCACCTTCATTTGTTACTCTCATCTGCAGATTGGGTCCAAGACATTTTCAAGTAAGTGCGGAAATCTGGAAGAAGTGTGAAGCTTTGTTCAGCAGTGACTCGGTTATGGAGCCAGCTGAATCGAAGCATGTCAGGCAAACAACCACAACGACGCAGATGCAACTAAACTCTTTGAGGACCGGGGTGCGACAGGTGGCTGCATTTCTGGTTATGAAAGTGAAAGAAATGTATGTTTTGGACCAATCACTGAACAGAGCAGAACAGTGAGTATATCCGTCGACAGACAGCAAGATACGGTTAGTACTCAGGAGCGTGACATACCTGTGGTGGCGGCGTCAATAAACGCTGAGGAACTGGGAGACACAAGGGATAATGCTGGTTCGGCTCTTAGACGAAAGGCTGTTCCTCTTCAGGTGGATCCCCGGCCGGTCCTGTTGGCTTGCCCCACACGGAAACTTTGAGGCGTGGAGCTAACAGGAGCACAAGTTGTTAAGTCCTTGCAATACCTCCATGTAACATATGCGCATGCTGCGCAGGCACGCTTGGAGCACTTGACAAAATATGTACCTGGGTGGGGTAACTTGTGGCCGCAAATACGAATGATAGTTCGAGTTCGTGCACAGTATCAGCAGTATGGGAGGCCACCACCAGAATCTTCAGGCTTGTTGCAACAACCTGAGCGAACAGCGGTCATTTAGCCCACTGGGGTGTGGATTTCGTCGACCTTCCTGTGGCATCCGCAGGAGAATGCTCAGTATTGGTCGCTGTAAACGAAAAGTGGTTTGCGTTTTTATGTAAGTTTCGGTCTATCAAGGCGATATTAACGCCTTAAAGTAATTAAGCGCTTCGGTTAAGTCTAAGTATAGTTAAATTTGAAATAAATAAACGAAATGAGTCGTTTAGTAAAGTTAGGTATGCCTCGTGAAAACAGCAATACTTTGAGGGATTGTGAGGCTGAGACAATGCCTATATATAATCCTCTCAGTACTGTTTTCGCCGAAGGGATTTTATTTAGTGTTTCGTTGTCGCTCTAATAGAAACTATGGTATGTTTCGTTGGGGCAATCCAAGATACTCATAAAATCCTATCTTTAGAAGAAAAAAGGAATAGAAAAAAGAAAAATACTCCTGATGTCCATAGTTATTGCATTAACCAATAACTTACCACTTATCAAGAATTATCGACTTAGCCTTCATCAGACTGGCACATCTGGTTGGCTGAAAGGAGGATAAACTAAGCAATGCTAATAGTCCTTAGAAACCTATGTTCGGTTGAGCCATCTCGCTACCGAAGTATTCAGATATAAATAGATTTGGAAAGTAAATATAGTTCTATTAATAGAACTAGACCAAATCTTATGTTTGGTATTTTACTGGGGCCTTTTAATGGCCTTGTCCAAATATCTGATATGTGAAATGGAAAAGGTATTAATTAATAAAACCGTTAAAAACCATTTAGGAAACTTAAGTTCCTCGTACTATTAAGAATACGTTTGTAGTTTACGTACTGCTTAAGAGTACGTTTATAACAAAGAGTCTAATGTGGAGGCCCGGCTATTACACAGCCTCCGCCCAGCTTTGAAATCCAACAGAGACTAGTTGCTCACGCGAGCCGATTTTGGATTTACAAAGCGAGAAGTAAAAACGGGTCGAAAACATTAAGTAGCATTACGTATAGTTAATGTTTCTCAGGCGGAGAAGTTAAGCGTTCTCGGTTACCCTGTGAGTTTTGGGCTTAGGTCTAGTAGGTCCGTGGTGGTCGACTGGACGTTTCTTACGCTTCAGTGTCTTCAGCACATATGAAGGGTGAGCCTTAAAGCTCGTGATAAATGCTGTAAGCGAGTAAGTTTTAACTTCTGTGCCTTCAGACGATGGAAACATGCTATCTTTTCAGCTTGTGACTTATGCAGGCGTTTACGCCATTTTCGATGAAAGGCTTTCAAATAGTCTTGATTATCGAAAGCATCTGAAGTCAACTCAGAGATTGTACCGTCTATAAAGCGTGTACGATAGTATGTATAACCTCCCTTATTCGTTCTCCATATAATGTCTTTAAATTCAGGACGATCAAGAGGGGCATTAGAGCCATGTCTTCTTGCGAGTATAATCTCGGTAGTCGGAATCCGACTAGTGCCTATATTTAAAGCACTAGAACCGTCGGGGTTATTAACCTCATAGTCGGCTACAGAGACTATGTATGGTCCTATCCATTTCGATGTTAGTACAGTAGCATCGGAATTACGTTGACGGATGATAACTCTGTCTCCAACCTGATACTCTGCTATCTTTTTGGTAGCGTTCCATCTATTTTGCCTTTTTAATAAGGCAATATTGCGTGTTTCTCGCAAGCAAGGATATACAACGTTATAAACACGTTGTACCTTCTCTAACCATGGCTCTAACCATGGTAACTCATGGTGATTAGGTTCGTCCTTGTTAAAAGGTATTTGTAACTCACTATATCTGCCACGAAAATAGTGAGCGGGTGCTGTACCTGTAACCGGATCAACACACTCGTTCATCTGTGTTTGTAAATCATCTGCATCATCCGTTAATGCAGTACGTAAGAAGCACTCAAGTCTTCTATGGCGCGTTTCATTCGCGCCTTGTGTTTGCGGTTTATATGGTACATCCCTTTTATGGCACATGCCTGATACGAGTACTAACGATTCCATTACGTCATCACAGAACTCGCTACCGTTATCAGTACACATTACACCTGGCCACCCGTGGTCAGCAAAGACTTGGCAACATAATTCTGCCACGGCCTGCGTACTCTTGTCCTTTGAAGTATAGAGCAAGTTATACCGTAAGAAGTGGCATACGTAACGGTCGCCTGTGTGCTCGGACGTAGGCAGGTCAACCAGATCAATGATGACCCTGCGCCATGGAACATCTTCAGTCACACTCTTAAGCGGTGCGAACCCATAGCGCTTAATCTGGTTGAGATCACAGTCTGTACATGACTGATATACTCTGTCAACTAAAGTTGCCAGCTTAGGGTGCGCGATCCCATTTCGCTTAGCATCTTCAATTGCGTCTACTACGCACAGCTTATGGTTTTGCGTCAGCCAAGCAAGAATGTTTTCATCATTCTGCTCCTCCACAATAAAGGTAGGGTGTTAAGAACCCACTTGCGTGGTCTCTGAGTCAGTAGTGTTTCCAGACTCCTGTCCTTCTTTCGCATGAGTGTCATGAGTGCGCTCGAGTGCGTTTGGTACACCTGACTTATTTAATAGTCGCATTATATGTGTATATGCTTCGGGATTATCTTTCATCAATCCCTTTTAAAAATAGGGGTTGAAAGACTTCGGGCTTGGACTCTATGTTATTAAGCAGAGTCCTAGCTAGAGACTGACGCTTCTTAACTGTAGTGTCACTAGTAGATTGTATTTCTTGTGCAGAGACTTCAAGTGCTGTGTTGCCTTTGAATTGCTTAACGCTCAATTTAGTAGGGAGTGGAATCTCTGA
>NW_014039895.1:7180-36450 GCF_001186125.1 Sphaeroforma arctica JP610 | reverse complement strand
GTCTTCTGGGCGGCTCGGGTACCCTGATATAGGAAAGTATCTACTTCCCTATCTAAAATATTGGCTCGCATTGTATCATGCTTATTTTGTATTGAGCCATGGATCTTTACTCCGTAATGGGCAACACAACGTGATGATAGCTTTGTGTATATGAACATAATTTAGTAATTGGGCAAATAACTGCCATGGTGGATTAGCCCACGCATTATGTTCGGAGAGGTCTAATTAAAAGGCATATACTAAAGGATGATTTAAAGTCCTGTAATTCTTAAGTTGTGCGTTATGATGTGCAGCAAACATGTCAACTGTATGTGCCCAAATATCTTTTGAGCCAGTTCAAACCACCTGGGGTTACATTTCCAATCAGTGGCTAGTAACCCACGTACGGATTTATTAAAGTCCGGTACAAAGCGTGATAACATATCCGGTAAATGGTTATGTATCCCTGGTAGATGTTTGATATCAAAATGAAACTTTGATATTGTATCATGCCATCGGCTCAGTAATTGAGAGTCTGGCTTCATTTCCTTCATATATTGAAGGGACTTCTGATCACACATCAGCGTAAAAGCTGTTCCGTATACATATTCGCGGAAGTGTGTCAAAGCTGCTACTATGGCTAGTAGCTCTTGCTTCACAGTTGGATAATTCAACTGTGATGCATTCATTGCTCGGCTAAACAATTGTATATACCTAGGTTTATTATCTATAACCTGGTATAGTACACCTCCGAGTGCTAAGTCTGATGCGTCCGTTACTATTTCAATAGGCACGCCAGCGACTGGTCCTTGTACAACAGGGGCTTGTTGGACTGCGTGCTTGAGCGCTTTAAATGCGTCATTACACTCTTTAGTCCACAAGTCTCCTGGTTTACCTTTATGACATCTTAAGTGTTCAAAGGGTTAAGATAATCAGCCAAGTGTGGTACTCCATCTGAAAAGAAGTTTACAAACCCACACATGCTGTTCACATCTCTTCCTGTAGTTGGTGTTCGCCAATCTAACAAGTGTTCCACCTTACCGGGGTCGATTTTAATACCTTCCCCAGATATACGGTAGCCTAAGAGCTGTATTTCGCTCATGGCGAAGTGACATTTCTTCTCGTTAATCTTGAAGTTTTGTTCGTTGAGTCTCTGAAGGACTCGCCTGACTATTGCGGCATGTTCGCCCTTAGTCTTAAAAAAAATGACTATGTCATCTATATAGACTTGCACGTTAGGCATGTCTGCAAACTTTTCCTCCATAACTTGTTGGAAGAATGCTGGTAAGGAGTGCGACCCAAAAGGTGCACCTCTAAACCTTTATTGTTTACCTTTCCAGGTAAAACTAAAGTACTTACGATGGGCTTCATAAATTTGCATTTGATGATACCCCTGTGTTAGGTTCAATTGGTACATGTTTATTGGGTCGCGTTGATTGAGTGGAGTCGCGAGCACGTGTCTGGTTAGGACGCGTCTGATGAGGTTTATCATTTGACGTCTGGCGTGAGAGGTATCCTTAATCAGGGAGCTCGCGCGGTTTCTTATTTACCGCCTTTCCCTTCGAGGATACTCGGTGTGCGGGGAAAAGGGTGGATACAGTATCATAAAGCTGTTCCCACGTAAGTCGGGATAGATAAAACTTTGTTTCACGTCCCTTGTCTCGAGCCTCAGTAGCGTATTTACGTCGCAACTCGGTGTACAGACTTTCACGGTCGTTGTTTCTTATGCTCTTACAGAAAACATGCATAACCAGGAACTTGTACCATCGCTGAGCCTTGTCCTTTGTTATATCTGGACGTTTAAGATCAGCATCAAGTTTCAGAATATAACTCTGAATAGGAGTATTCTCAACCGGTTCAGTTAAGATTGAACTCAGCCCTGGACTTCGTATGTCCTTGCTAAATAAGGACGTAACCAACCAACACACAGCTGGACAGTCACGACAAGTGTCTAGCTCATGCTGATGTCGCTGCAGGATCAAGTAACTTGTTCATGTAGGGTCAAACGATTGCATTAAAGCAGAAATCCATTGCTGGGGAGCGATATCATTCGTCTCCAGCATGACCGTAAACGCATTAAACGTACGGTTTAGGGTGTCGAGGTCATGGTTGTTTATAAACTCGACCTGCTTGCTGTTGGCATCCCAGTTCGACTTAAGTCAACTAATCTGTCCCTTGGACTTCGAGTTATCCCGGGGGTCTTGCCCACGTTGGGCCTGAAGTAGCTGATCGATGCGCTTCTGCTTGATCGCGATCATATTAGCAAAATATGATACGTCATCAGCACGGTGCTCGCCATGGGCGATTTCCATCTTAATGGTGTAATCGTCGACCGATTTATAAAAGTTCGGTCACCTCGTCGGAGTGGATATCCTCTGCGGGCTGGTGTAATGCTGTGCAATCGAAGCGATTAAATTCGACATCGTTAACACGTTTACGGGAGTGTTTATTACCCCTTGTAAAGTCCATGGTCGAGGCCTTTCGGTGCGCTGTTTCTTGGATAGTAATTGGTATTATAATCTTGGGTGATTCATGCGTCTGGATGACATACCCAGTCTTACCTGGTTCTCGACGATTGTCATCCCAGTTGGGTAAAGGTGGCGGAGTATTTTTACCTGCCTCTGGGTCTATAATACCTTCAAGGACGGGCAACTCATGGCCGGGCGTTAGAACAGGCGAATAATTAGCCTGGAGTTCTGGTGGTAGTACCTCGTAAAGTATAGATGCGCTGAGTACATCTGGCTCAACTGCCACAGGTGTAGCGCTCAGGCCTTTACGCTTTTCGGGCGTAATTGCAAGTCGCTGTAAACGAAATGTCGAAGTTGTTAGTGGTTTGCGTTTTTATGTAAGTTTCGGTCTATCAAGGCGATATTAACGCCTTAAAGTAATTAAACTCTTCGGTTAAGTCTAAGTATAGTTAAATTTGAAATAAATAAACGAAATGAGTCGTTTAGTAAAGTTAGGTATGCCTCGTGAAAACAGCAATACTTTGAGGGATTGTGAGGCTGAGACATTGCCTATATATAATCCTCTCAGTACTGTTTTCGCCGAAGGGATTTTATTGAGTGTTTCGTTGTCACTCTAATAGAAACTATGGTATGTTTCGTTGGGGCAATCCAAGATACTCATAAAATCCTATCTTTAGAAGAAAAAAGGAATAGAAAAAGAAAAATACTCCTGATGTCCATAGTTATTGCATTAACCAATAACTTACCACTTATCAAGAATTATCGACTTAGCCTTCATCAGACTGGCACATCTGGTTGGCTGAAAGGAGGATAAACTAAGCAATGCTAATAGTCCTTAGAAACCTATGTTCGGTTGAGCCATCTCGCTACCGAAGTATTCAGATATAAATAGATTTGGAAAGTAAATATAGTTCTATTAATAGAACTAGACCAAATCTTATGTTTGGTATTTTACTGGGGCCTTTTAATGGCCTTGTCCAAATATCTGATATGTGAAATGGAAAAGGTATTAATTAATAAAACCGTTAAAAACCATTTAGGAAACTTAAGTTCCTCGTACTATTAAGAATACGTTTGTAGTTTACGTACTGCTTAAGAGTACGTGTATAACATAGAGCTTAATATGGAGGCCCAGCTATTACATTTACGCAAGCTAAGAAAACTACGAGAGGTGTCATCAAGTTTATGTTAGAACAAGTGTTTCCCTGTGGACTTCCACAGCATATTGTTGCGGACATGGACAGTATATTTGACAGCAAGTTGTTCAAGGACTTTGCGTTAGAGCATGGGATGTTTGTGTATTTAACGTCGGTGGCACATCACGGCGGTAATGGACGAGCAGAGATGGCCATCCGTACCCTGGAAGAGTGGACGGCCCCATTGATTGACTCCTCTACTTATCATGATTTGGTATATAACGTTTATGCTGTGTAAAAATAGCGGGTTCCTAATAGTAGTTGCACAGCTAACGTATATTATAAACGTATAAACATATCAACGGATATTCTTATAATACTGAAATACGTTTAACGAATTGGACATGAACAAGAACTTAGAGTATGAGACTCTACTGTGGATAATTAAGTGGCTTTCGAAATATAGATTGGGTTTTCCACTGAAGTTAGAATTGTACATAATATAGGAACGACACCAATCTGACACCTGATAATGACACTTTGGGAATCTCTAATTTATGGGAGTACCATGAGAGAGGGTCTCAGGCATGAAATGGTTGTTGGTACAATTCGATAATGTTCTCAGAGCAAGATAATCCACTGAGAAAAGGACAGGATCAGAGTTATTAGAATTTAGGACAACATGGGTTTGATTCCCCCTAGCCAGCCAACTAGATGTGCCCGTTTATGCCTTAAATGGGATGGGAAGCTAGGTACCAAGTGACGGGGTCTAGGTGCAGATGTATACTGCACCAGCTTGGTGTTTTGATTTTCCTTTATTTTCTTAAGTATTTTTTATTGGTTAGTTGATTAGATGATTGTTTCGAGGCGTGAAATGTAAACTAAGCGTCCAATGAAATGATATCTGGTCTTAGTAACTAAAATAGAAATAAATCTAGACCGAAGTAGTGAGTGATTAGAGCGGAGCATATAAACAATAGTCTCAGTCTAAAATCCCCTAATCTTTTGCTCATCACGAAGGGTTGAAGCTAAACTTATTTAACATTTTGCATTTAAACGGATTAACTTATTGTCTTATTAACATAAACGTCTTGGTATCTTATAGTCAGCCTAGAGGAGACCAACTTTTACAGCTGCGGCATCAGCATATAATGTAACGATAGTTTCACAAACAGAATTCTCGCCATTTTTCTACATACTGGTAGAATTTATGACGATCCTCAAAGGTTGACTTTGCATGTCAATATTGGGACTATGTTAGTAGAAAACTTCGGCCTTCCAGCTGTCATTAGAGACCATATTGCTACACGCCTGGACACTCGTCATCGACTCACACAACAAATGAATACAGACAAGCCACGAAAGGGCGCGCCCCAAATATCAATGGGAACAGAAATTACTACAGGCTCAGTGGTATGCCCCTGCACAAGTCACTAACCACAAAAGTACCACTCTTCATGTATTATCTCATAAGAACAAAGTAATTAAGATACATCGTACCGTTATAGACTATTACTATGCGGACAGTCATGGATGTGCAGCTACAGCTTGCTGTTTTGTCGTGTAGTGGAGCACGTAAGGACTCTTATAGGCATACGCTCAGATGTCTCATACAGTGGCACTATTGTTCCTGGCTCATAACTCACCAAGGGTGGCTTGTAGTCGCCATCACTGCTGTTCAACATTAGTGCCGGCATGATGTCATCACTATCTTCGAAACCACTATCGGATCCATTTGATCTTGCGGGATTGCAGTGCACTGGTTGATGTGGCGGCGAATAGAAAGTACGATGGATAAGGGGTGATCTGGGTACATACGGTACGTGACTATTGATAATACGGTAAAAAATTGCAATACGGCTATACAAGTTGCGCAATAGACTAATGTCGTCTTGGTTACTGAGAGTTTATTTGGTTGCTATTATTCTTGGCAGGGATATGATGTTAGTTTTGCTTTCGGATATTCGAGGCGTCTCCGTCACGCTTGCATTCCTGGTCATTTACGTGCGATAACGAATACCTTGTCATTATGAGTATAACTGCTTTTGTTATTGGACAATAGTGTCTGCACAGAAAGTTATCTGGTGCATTTTATACTAAAACGGAACGGTGATGTTAGTGAAAGGAAAATTCACACCATAGTTACTTCACAAGGTCGTAGTTTTCGGGGTGGATTCTTATCTGTTGCTTACATATGCTATTTTTTATTCGTATCTTCGAGATGATTGCGTATATATTCTTGACATCTTGTGCTTGATTTAATTGTGCAACTTATGTGCGGATGTGTATCTCTACGTAGGATCAATAGAGACTGTGATTGTATATATTAGTCCCTGTGGAGGAGCGTGTAATGTGGACATCGTTACTCTCTAACATTCTATATCAAAGAACTTACTCATGTACGGAATAACTCTAGTGTGGCTATAAGTATGAACATGAGATTCTAACACATGAAGTACTAAGTATATTTAAGTACACATGAATTATATATGTAGTATATGATGTCGGGTGTGTACACAGAGTATATGCTAATTATTAAGTTGTTCATAAGTGAACATACAATAGTTAAGTTATACATAATGTGACATGAGAAAAACTAAGGTCACACGTATACATGTCCAAGGAAAATATAAGTATACAGACCTCAAGTATTATTGGCGTTCGATGAATAGAAGTAGTTCTCGCATATGTAGATGATGTGATAGATGTATCTTTAAACTTGATAAGAAGATGGTGAATTGATTGAGTTGACGTTTTCCTAAGAGATATCATCAGTTGTGCAGGAAAAAGTTATGATTATACTATATCATTTAACTAACAAAGATGAGCTAGAGAAACATAGTATAATACTAGTTAGTGCACAAGTTGTGGGTGTATACTGAAGAAGTATAAATAGTGTCCATACAGAAGTTCATTCTAGCAACTATAGAGGTCTACAACTTGTTTAGTAAACCGTGCAAAATAATCAAGGTTTTTCCTACTGCGAAGTGGTTTTCCTTTTTAAATATATAGAGCACCAAATTTACTCGATTTCGCGCACTACACTGAGAATTTTCGCCTATTTATTTATGTAAATAAAAATATGTCTGGTAAATAGGGACCAGGCCCTCAGGGTTTCTAGTGTATTTACCGTGTGGGCTGTGGACTACGGTCTACGATTAGTAAGGATTATGGTTTCTATATATTTGTCGGATTTTTAGATTTTGGGCTTCTCGGGTTTGGTCGGATATTCCACGATCAAATCAAGATCAGGACAGAATAATTTTTCCAGGGATCTAAATATTGGTTTGCTTTGAAAAAACAAAATAACAAAATAATAAATATAGATCGAAAAAAATAATACTCATTGCAGACATATTTATCCCCGAGTTACGGCCTTACGGGTAAACCGTAAATACACATAGATGAATAAATAAATAAGGAGTGAGTAAATAAAGTATAAACCCTTTTTATTTAAAAAAAAAAAGAAGAAGAAACCCCTTTTTATTGTGCCTGTGAGTGTGGACTGTGAACACTACTACTACGCAAATACGCAATGAACGCCGGTAATTATTTACAAATGAGGTCTATGACTACATATACATAGACGCAGGCGAACCATATTTTAAGTTCGCTCAAAATTTGGGAAAAATCAAATGGGGAAATGGGAGAATACCGCGAGCTAAAACGATAAGCTATTGGTGAAGGATAATTCATTCTTCTACAATCGAAAGAGATTGGTCCACTTGTTCTGGAAAGCGCTCAAGGCATTAAGCCAACCGCTAAATACAGAAGAGGCTATAGAAACAATCTTTCGAATTTTCGGGCCAGACGGCTGACCCCACCCAACACCCAGGGGCTCACTAAAAACAGTGATGAGGGCTGAAACTTGAGAAAGCTCCAAGCCTGCAGCCTGAAGCCTGAAGGCCGTTGAGGCCACCTGAGGGCTAAGGGCCGAAGGCATGACTTCTGATAGATGAGTATGATTTTATTGATTTTCTTATATCAAAAAACTAAAAATAAGAAATAAATACGACTAAAAGAAGTGATTGAAAAATGTTGGATTTGGTGGGCTGGTGGAATAGTATTTTTATCAAACTAGATATATACATACTTAAAAATACCGGCCAGGGTATGGGTATGTGTGTGATTGTATGTACATTGTAAATATATAATACTCTTGGAGAGAGTTGATCTCATTTTGATACACGCAAGCTTTATTCACCATCGTCCGAAAGTGACCGAAACACATACAAATTAATCATTAATCGATTTGGCACAGTGCGTAGAGGGGCAGCTTTCCTACGCTATCTATTAAATGCAAATGAATCGCGTATGTAATCGAAGCTGAGAACTGTACGAATGTCTTTAGCTGAATACGTTAAGTAGAAAGCCTTACACCCTTGTCGAGGGCTAGTGATGGCAAGTACCGGGCATAAGTCGTCCTTGTCAGGCGCGCCCGGAGGCAACGATGGCAAATCCACATGAGCCTGCCCGAAAGAAGTCCCAGTATGACTGCGCATTACCCGCAACTGCCAGCTACGGAGGCTATGTGCGTGTGGGTTTCGAGGAAATCGACACACCCCTACTTCGCGTGAAAATACGTGAGGCGGTTCTCATTGGATATCAAACTGCAGACAATAATGTCAGCGCGATATCCAAACGAATGTCTTCAGTAACGCAGCTGGATAAGTATAAAGATGGAGGTAAAGAAGGGACAAGTGAAAAAATTGCATACAACGAATCACCATTACAACCCGTCAGACACACGACCCCAGTTGCCGATGTTGTGAATTCTGGTGTGAGTGAATCTAGTGTAGACATGAAGCACTCGCAGCTGTCCGATAAGAACAATATCGATACACATATGCGTACGCGTAGATCTCACACAACAACTACGCTTCCTATGGTAACAGGCGCGGGCATATACTCTGAGCGGGAAGTGGAAGACTCGAATGCGAGTGCAGACATAAATGCGTCATCGGAATTGAGTACAGACACAGCTGCGAAATATAACTCAAATATCACACAATATTCGCCTGCAACTCCCCGGAGTACCACACCCACAAGCGTAAGCAGTACTACCTTCAACCGCATGCGCATGTCAAGCATAGCTGGCATCTCAAGTCTGATCAAAGGGTCGAGGATTTCTGATGGACAACGATCAGTAAGTTGCCAAACAGAGGCTTTGCACATGAGTAGTCCCTTACCTGTAACAGATGGTTTGCGCAGGAAGACTGACGGGGGAACCACAGCCTCAGATAATCTGAGTTTAGATTTCTTTGCAGGGCATGACGCGCACTACAGCATCAGTGAATCAGACACGGTGGCTTACCTGGATTTCAAGGTAGTTGCATTTGTACAAGGGAGCGGTAGGGGTGTCAATAGGGATGGCTGTGGCAAGACACTTGATGTCCGCAGTGAATCTTTAACCCTAGACGGATATATAAGTCAAGAGCACGATTATCTGACGGAAGACTTGAAGGCTGATGGACCCCTTACCTTAGCGAAGCGAGTGGCCAGGACGCAGGCGCAACAACAGAATACACAAACACATAAATTTCAAAAGAACGCAGCGATGCGGAAAGTTGGTACAAAACGTGCACAGAGCACCATTGGCCTGGTATCAAGCGCTAAAGATGTGTTGGATACGGAGTCTATCAATAGAACCGTATCGCCCACCGGCACACACACACCTGAAATGTCAATGTCAGCTTTCAAGCGGTTAAGTACATCTGTTCAAGAAACAGAACAGGGAATTGGAGAGCAGAAGGAACTACAAGTAGTTGATGGGGTAGTTAAGCAGAATATAGGTGCAGGGGATGGTGTACGCGATAGTATTGAAGCAGTCTTTGCGAACAAAAGTGACCTAGAAACAGGGGATGTTGTAAGCGAGAATGTGGAAGCAGTCTTTGCGAACAAAAGTGACCTAGAAACAGAGAAAAGGCCAACGTTGGCTATATCACCAAACGCTTCAGGAAGGTGCAGCCCTGATGTCACGGTGCACAGTGATATGATGGATATTCTGCTGAACCCTAAGCAAACTGATACGGAGACTAGTTTTAGTTCGGCTCTTGACGAGCATATAAATACAGTGACTAGTGGCGAGAAAAGGGCTGCAAAACTGAAGACATTGACAAAGCAGCGAAGTGAAGGTATCGGGTCTATATCACAAACCAGTACGTTGATACCAGAGCCACAGTCAAATAATGGCAGTTTTACGGGCACCCAAAGTGCGCCTTCCCGAAGGGCAACCAGCTTCATGAACAAAACCAAAGCAGTGTCCCCGTTGTCACCCCACCACACTGATAGAAGCCCGTTAGCCAATGTATCGCGAGAACCACCGCTCTCTGATACTTTTCATCTCAATCTTCGCAGACTTATATCGGACAACAACCTCAACAACACTCTAAAGGACACAGCCAAGCCTTCTCTGTCGTCTAGCAGCAGCAATCTTACCATTGGAAATACTCTGCCAAGGGGCCGTTCAAAGAATGGGAGACCTCAATCGTTACATCTCTCACCGAATGTGCGCTCGAGGGGTTCGTCTCCGTCCGCACGCCGTCGGCCCATGTCAGCGATGACGTCGACCGAGGATCTGCGGCCTGTCGTACACAATCCAGTATGGGATACAGATGTAACCGTGAACACTGGATGGACACAGCTGCAGAAAGATCAGTGTGCAAATAATAGTAAAAAGAGGGGAGAGTTACAGGGCTCGGAAAGTGTGGATGGCCGGTCCTTGAGTGCGTCAACGATGTCCGGCGCCTCGCGATGGCGGCGTCCAGCGAGTGCCAGTACCAGCCTGGATGGTGCGAGCAGGGCTGCAGTAGGGAGTATAGCGGAGTCGACCGCGAGCGGCCTGGATAAAGCCGCGTCACACGGAGACTACCTGGATAGGTTGCTCGGAGACGTGTCTAAGCTGGTGGTGGTGGTCATGCAAGGCCCCGTGGCGTTGGGTGAGATAGCCATCCCCATGCGCAATCTCACGGCACAGGAAGGCTGGTTTCCTCTGGTGCCCGTGTCACCGCTGCATAGGGAGGGGCTGTACAAAGCGCTGAAACGAACCAACCCCAAGGGCGGGCGCAGAGTACTGCTCGACACAGATATGGACGATCAGACCGTGTTCAAGAATCTTCATAGAAAGTTTATATCCATTCGCACGGCTCTGATGTCAATATCAGGCCTCGAGTTGCTGGTAGTGGTGTGTGTGACGACAGCGTTAGTGTACAACGTAACACTCAGCGAGATGACCTCTGCGGTGATGATACTCACAAAACAGATCTGGCTGGGCTTGGACGTGGGTTTGAGTCGAGAGTTTCTCTTACCTGAGTTGCAAACCGTATTGACGGCAGGATACTTTCTTATCCCCTCCATACAGTCGTCTAATAGTTCTACACTCATCACTTCGTACATGTACAAGTCGTTCAACGGGACAATGGACATGAACTACACCAGTCCGTCAGGGATATTTATTGCGTACCTAGATAACAAGGTGTACATGCCCTATCTGGACGGAAACGGGGATGATTTCAATCACGCCAACAGTATTCGTCTGCTCATTCAAGACACCAATGTGGCCCCCACCGCTGCCAATTACGGCATCAACAACACCTGTGTGGCGGAAGAAACTGTGGCCGGTTGCACCGTGTACAACCTCACAGACGCCCGGCCCGAGGCGGCGTTTGACATTGTTGATCGGCCGTGGTTCAAGATAGTAGCGAACGATACGGGGCCCCAATGGTCACCCGTGTATACGTTTATAGGTGGTTCGTTGTTGGGTGCAACGCTGGCATTCCGCGTGCCCCAGGATCTGAGCCAGCCGATGGTTGCCATTGTAGGATCGGATTTGACACTGTTTCAGATGTCTCGTATATTGGATAGTCAGGACTACTTCAAGACGGGGTATGCGGTTATGTTCGAGTCCTCACAAGGGAACCTCCTGGCCACGACCAACCGCACACAGGCCGCTGGGGGCTCACTGCAGCGCATCATGAACTGCACTACTCCCGGACAGACTGTGCTGGAACGGGTCAGGCTGTACGACTCGGGCAACGAACTCTTGGACGTAATGAGTGACTTTCTCTCCCAGCTCTGTCTGGATACTGGCGAGTGCTACGTGGATGTGCGACCGGAATTGCCTGCCACCGCTGGCTGTGATAATAAGAATCCTGTTGTACCAGATGATGTACAGTGTGGATATCCAGCAACGGATGCTTGTGTAGTGTGCGAGAGTGTTCCGTTAGGGTTCCAGAATGCATCTATGGCCCTTGCAAAGAGCGATTCTCAAACCCCCAGTGTGCACATCATGAACAATGGCGACATACTCGCGATCGGATTTTTCTCGTTTGTCGGCGGAAACCTGGTTTTAGCCGTGGTCGTTCCCGCCGACGACTATCAAGACGAGTTTCAGCATATTCTGCATATAACTGTGGCTGCTGCGGTAGCGATTCTCGTTTTATCACTCATAGCAGCCGCTATTGTTGCGCACATGGTGTCGAGGCGTCTGGTCGAGTGTACCAAGAACCTGTCCAAGTTTGCCCGGTTGGACTTCTCGCAGGCGGTGGAATCCGACGGTTCGATTTCGCCAGTGAAGGAGATTGCACGGATATACGAGGTGATGGGTATAATACGCACGAGTATGCGGTCATTCAGCAAGTATGTACCCCCGGATGTTGTACGTCTACTGGTACAGTCCGGGCTGGAAGCAACGTTAGGAGGCCAGAACAAGCTGATCACATCGTTCTGCACAGATATAGTCAACTTCACGACGATTAGTGAGAGCCTGGATATCGATGAGCTCAACACTGTCCTGGGCGACTATCTACAGTGCATGTCTGAGATCGTGCACGAGAACAAAGGCACGGTGGACAAGTACATCGGCGATAGTATAGTGGCCATGTGGAACGCACCAGAGATAGTAGTGGACCACGCACACAGAGCCTGCGAGTCGGCCTTACTGTGCCAAGCACGGCTGAGTCTGCTCAGAGAGGAGTGGGCGTTGCAGGGGTATCCGGCTCTTCACCAGCGAATAGGTATCCACACGGGCGAAGCCATTGTGGGGAACTGTGGCAGTGTGACGCGCTTAAACTACACAGCGCTTGGCAATAACGTGGACTTTGCCTCGCGGTTGGAGGCGGACAATAAGAAGTATGGCACGGATGTGCTTATCAGCGATGTCACGTACTCCTTAGTCAAAGACGATTTCGTGGCCCGTCCTGTGGACGATGTAGTGATGCCGGGCTTGCAGAAGCGCACGTGTCGGTTGTACGAATTGGTCGCACACAATGACACAGCGACGAGTGCTCAGGTGTTACGCTGCGAACGGTTTGAGAAGGCGTACACGACCTTCCACGACCGCAAGGATGCCAGAGCCGCTGTGCGGTTTCTGCACGAATACGCAACACACCATTTGCACCAGACGGATATGGACGATATAGTGGACCCCAACTACGATGTTCTCAAGGCATTGTGCGAGAAGGAGCTAGCCGCAGCCAAGAGCAAGACGAGGGGTAGGTCCCGTAGTTTTCTACAACGTGCACACAGAGACTCTCTCGTCCCACTGTAACTGTGAGCGTGAGCATGACCCAGGTTTCTGCATAGAAACCAAATTGGGGCACGATTGTGCCGTAGCAATTGAACACAAATACACCAGAGCATTCAACTCTTGGTAACAAAGGTTATGCAAAAGTACCTGAATGTACTAAGACCGTCCATTTGTATTTCGGCTGTGTGTTGGTATCTCGCATGGGTGGGTTTACGCCGTTACATGTTTGGCGACAAATACAAACAAAGCTGCGTATATTAGGTGTTTTCGAGGATTGCGATACTCTTTGATAGATAGGATGTCGTTAGATATGAGTATATATGTGGGTGTGAAATAGTGTGTGTCAGTTTTAAGCCTCGTCTGGCATTCCTGCAATTAGTCACGGCTGCGAGATATACCACTGAAGTATGGTATCAGTTTTCCCTGGCGAGTTTTCAATACGTAAACAATGCAGTGTACACAAGCGCTGATCAGGTTTTCTGGGGCCTCTCTAACAACGTAAACTACGAAGTATACATTTACTCTGAATAGGAGATCAGAGGCTTTCTAACTACGTAAACTACGAAGTGTATATAGATACTGACCAGTGTATCAGGGGTCGCCTTCTATCTACGTAAGTTAAGAAGTGTACATACATGCTGATCAGAGTATGGGGTGCTTCTCCAACTACGCATACACCATCACAGAACGCATAATTGCATGAGACAGCATTTTCCGACTTCAGAGGCTATAAACCTAATGGTGGCAAACGAGCGCCAATATGATTCACTGTCAACTGTCGAACATTCGAGTGGCTGCAAACATATGAGTGATATAGATTAAGCATAGATGTATTGGGCATATGAAGGTATCCAGGCCGTAAGAATACGCTATCTCTGTATCAAGTAGATCATCACAGTACATACCCACACTATCTAGCACAACGCTGGCACACGTCAAAGCCGCATGCTGTCAAACACCGCTGCCACACCTACCTGCGTGCGAATAATACAGCTCACACGCACGGATCACATCATGCATTGGGGGAGGGGGGAGGGGGGGTGTGTTTACACCAATGGCCCACGAGTATAGTCACATGGAGTATCTCAGCGCATTCAATTGGCACACCGTATAAGCTGCACACTTAGTACTACACATATGTATGTTTATTCCTTCTATGTACAATGCACGGGTGCGCGTGGATGTATGTATGTATGTATAAATCTACGCCCACACGCACCAGAACGCTAGTCCCACACTGAGACGGTACCATCCCAAGAGCATGTGATGACCTGGGACGGCTCGTGCGGATGCCACAGACAGCCGATTGTAACCTTTGTGTGACACTCCAACCGTCTGAGAGAAGTGGATGGGCCGTGGAAGAGAGAGAGAGGAGGGGGGTGATAATATTAGGAGCGTGATAGTATTATGGGTGTGATAGGATTGTGCGTGTGATAGGATTAGGAGTGCGATAGAATTAGGGGTGTGATAGGACTAGGAGTGACATAGGAATATGGGTGTGATCGAATTAGGGGTGTGATAGGATTAGGGGTGTGATTGGATTGATATAATTAAGAGGCACACTGGAGAGCGCTTGGTCTGGACGTGACGTGTGGTGATGCGATGATTGTGAAGATAGAATATCCAGAAGGGAAATAGAGTGCTGTTACGTGACATATACATAATTCACGAATGTCGAAAAATGATGGTGAGTTCAGTGTGCCTGTATTTCGAGGCGGATTTTGGCACCAATCTCTTTTGATACATATACACAATGAAGTGAGTCGGCACACTTGCGGGATTGGACGGGCTTCACCTACTACGACACTATATGCACAATGCAATTAAATTGACAGCAAGTAGCAGCGCTAAATGCGCACGCACCACTAAATAAACCTGTGTAAGAACATGTTGATTGCGGATATAGACGATACACTATGTCCCGGCACGTCAGGTCAGGGCAGGACAGAGCCAAAACAATACAGGACAGGACAGACTATAAAAATAGAACAAGCGGGACAAAAGGATAAGAACAGGACAAAGACGACCTATGGACGGCCCATGGTACAACAAGTACCGAGCACAACGAAAGAAAATATAACACTACAGGATAGTAACCCAAGCGTACTTGTAGATCTTGGTAGACTTCCAGTCCCAGATGATGAGTTTGCCCTCCGAATCACCCGAGATGACGTAGCGCCCGTCGGACGAGAACCCGGGCTGGACCGCATACCCGGCAATCAGGTGACCCTTGAACTGCTTCTTGCTATTGATCCTGAACCGCTCACCCACTCCGTAGATAAGTATGGTGTTGTCCAGAGATTGGAAGGCCATCCAGCGACCCTTGGGGTGCATGGCAACGGCGGGTACGGAGTGCATGCCAGGCTCGGCGATGTGTTTGTAGTCCACCGGGATCTCCCACTCCCACAGTTTGATGGACTTGTCGTCGGAGGTGGAGACCATTCTGTTCATAAGGCGAGGTATGTGTGTGGTAATGATGATTTAAGCTGCACAGGTCACTTGCTTGATGGGGTTGTCATGATAAGTACAGATCTGCTCGTGACGGCGAGGAGTGAAGTGTAGTGTATCAGAAGATATTATGATAGAACCGATCTCACAGACAAGAATCGAAAGAGCCTATTACATGAGAAAAAATCTCACCTGAAAGGGAGCAATCTGTATGCAAAGGATATATTGGCAGTATTCACAAAAAAAAGTCTTATTCTTCGTGGTCAATGCAAGTGCATCTATGATGGGTTCCTGTGTGTATACATTATTGATGAACTCTTGTGTGTATATGACCTACCCGCGCGGGACTGTTCGTACCTTGGCATTGCCAGTGAATCTCACACACCAAATCAGATGAGACTTCTGTATGACACAATATACATACTTGGTCACAAGACTTGTCAGATATTGCCGGCATACAGCAATTCACACAATACGCAATTGACGTTGCAGCGATAGTCACGGGCACATGCATAGACCTTAACCGCGCATATGATACTTAGTTTTCTCTGTTTTGTTCACCAGGATCTAGCAATAAAATATACCTATATATACGTGCCTGTTACCTCCATGATGCTATGTGAAGCCTGCATAGTGCTATGAATTAGACATATATATATATATATATATATATCTGTGTACAGATATACACGTACCTGTTGCCTCCATCAATGAAGGTGATGGTGTTCACGGCTCCCAAGTGTCTGTCGTATTCCTGCACGACCTCACCGGTGGTGGTGTCCCACTGTACGATTTTCTTGTCGGACGTACCGGCGACAATCATGTGTTGCTTCGCGGGATCGGGATTAAACTTGACACAGTAGGGTATCTTTCCGTTGGTGTATCGACCTAGGCACTCTCCTACACATACGTACACGGTAATTGGATTGAAAGGATACGTTTAATAAATCGGGTATATGAACATTGCCATTCAAGATTAAATAGAACAAACGTTCTGCCTCACACCAATGTTGATGTCTAGGCATAGCACCAAGGCGCTCCCAAACATAGCCGGGAGTACCTGCAAGCTGCACGTGCCAACTAATGAAAGGGTGCACATGCCACTTACAGCGAGACAACAGGCTTCGTGTATAGGGGCGCAATTCTATCGGGGTGTGACTTATAAGGACCCAACCTGTGGTAGCGTATCAACAGACTACACCCAAGGCGCGCACAGCATACCTTGGCGTAGTGCATACCTTACCACTCGTTAACCTACTGACAAACCACTTCGACTACAGATCGATCGATCTGCAGCTGACTTCATAAAAAGTAAGGATCATTTGCGATCCCTATCGATGGTCACAGTATCCCGCGATACACAAAAGCAATACAATCCCCAACCCACACCCCACAGTACACAACCGCCTTACATATACATACCCGTGAACGTATCCCACATCTTCACCATACGGTCGTAGCTCGCCGTCAGGAACCTGGTCCCGTCATTGTTGAAGTCGATATCCCTGACGGCCATCGTATGGCCCACATAGGTGCGGATCAACCGCCGTTTCCCGTAGTACTCCCACAGCTTGACCCTGCAGTCCATACCAGCCGTAAGGATGAGATGGCCAGACCTGGGAAACAGACGGATGGCGCTGACCCCCTTGTCGTGAGCCTGCCATGTAGCCAGGTTCTTAGTAGGTACATAGCACTTCTCGGGACCGTCATCCGAGTCGAGCTTGACGCCCGAGGGTACGGTGCGGGGTATGTCCATGAAGGTGCGTCCTTGGTAGTCTGCAGAAGGTAGTGAGGAAATGCTCAGTTGGGATATATGAGATACACGATAAGTTGGGATATATGAGATACACGATAAGTTGGGATATATGAGATACACGTTAAGTTGGGATATATGGGATACACGTTAAGTTGGGATATATGAGATACACGTTAAGTTGGGATATACGAGATACACGTTAAGTTGGGAGATGTGAGATACACGTTAAATTGGGATATATGAGATACACATTAAGTTGAGATATATGAGATACACGTTGAGTTGGGATAAATGAGATACACGTAAAGTTGGGATATATGAGATACACGTTAAGTTGGGATATATGGGACACACGTTAAGTTGGGATATATGAGATACACGTTAAGTTGGGATATATGAAACACACGTTAAGTTGGGATATATGAGATACTTAAGTTGGGATATATGAGATACACGATAAGTTGGGATATATGAGATACACGCTAAGTTGGGATATATGAGATGAATGTTGTTAGTAGATATGAGATACACGATAAGTTGGGATATATGAGATACACGTTAAATTGGTATATGAGATACACGTTAAGTTGGGATATATGAGATACACGTTAAGTTGGGATATATGAGATACACGTTAAGTTGGGATACATGAGATACACGTTAAGTTGGGATATATGAGATACACGTTAAGTTGGGAAATATAAGATACACATTAAGTTGGGATATATGAGATACACGTTAAGTTGGGACATATGAGATACACGTTAAGTTGGGATATATGAGATGAACGTTGTTAGTAGGTATGAGATACACGTTAAGTTGGGATATATGAGATACACATTAAGGGGATATATGAGATACACGTTAAGTTGGGACATATGAGATACACGTTAAGTTGGGATATATGAGATACACGCTAAGTTGGGATATATGAGATACACGATAAGTTAGGATATGAGATTCACGTTAAGTAAGGAGATATGAGATACGCGTTAAGTTGGGATATATGAGATACACGTTAAGTTGGGATATATGAGATACACGTTAAGTTGGGATATATGAGATACACTCGAATTGATAGATATTGTGGTGGTGGCGGCGGTGGTAGAAATGTGACCCATGCGCACCGCGAGGAGGACTACTCACAGCCTAGCCATGTGTACATCGAATACCTAGGCAGATTATCTTCTACTTGTTTATGTCACTTAGATGAAATGATTGAATAATTCCCTACTGCCTTGCATGTATTCGTATCAAGGTGAGCAATAATCTTGCATGGGTTGAAAGATATATATCGTGCGCGGCTATTGAGTACACATGTATGATTGAGCTTGATGCATTTCAGGGGACAGTCTGAGCAAAAAGGTATCCTTGACTAAAATAACGGTTCTACCATAAATAGTTAGCGATTTCTAAGTCTCGGATCTAGACACACAGATATACTTGATGTTGCAATCATCATTATATATATATATATATATACTAACATACACATATTTATACAAATAGAACGGTACGGCTAGATGTATAGGTATTTAAAGTGCAGTGGGCACTCTTGCCCTAAATGACCCTGAAACAGTGCAGACATGTTGGATAGGACACACACAAGGTAGGGAGGGATATAACCATCCCAACGATGCACACGGTGGCAACTCATTCTGCATGCACACACTACGCAATGGCCACCAAAACGATCCTCTCCCATTCAAACTCATTCTGCATGCACACACTATGCAATGGTCACCAAACGATCCTCCTCCATTCAATCGAGCCGTTTCCGCACCAAAAAAATGGGTTGCCAATGACGACCACGATTCGATACATTTTACACAGTCAGGTTCGAGCCATAACAATACTAGGACAGATGCGAGTGAGCCCAATTACCCATGCAAACAAGACCACATACCTTGAGCGTCGTCAATGTTGAGAACAGATACTTCCTCATCCTTCTTGGCCTTTCCACCGCTTTCCGCAATGTTCTTCACCTGTTACCGCCCAAATATATACAGCGGACGCGTTAAGTGTCTCGTAGTCCCTGGGAACACATCCATTCCAAACCCCAAGACACTGGCTGCTTTGGTTTAAATCACTCATCCTTCAGACCCTTTTACCACCACACACAAGCACACAAGAGGAGTTGACCCTACTCGGAGGTCTGATACCGACAAGTTGAACGCAGCCACGGGTTGACCCACCATGACAAGCCCATCGCACACTCTCCACCACCGCCCATGTGCCCCGCATGCAGGAACCACGTACAAATACGCAACCCAGCCGAGCCACCATAAGACATCAGTACACATAGACCACTCAGCGATACATATACTGATCTCATCTGCATCTGCATCTGTATGTGTATCTGTATGTATGTATATGTATGTATGTGTGTATGTGCATCTACATCTGCATCTGTATGTGTATGTGTATCTGCATGTATATGTGCATCTATATCTACATCTGCATCTGTATGTGTATCTGTATGTATGTATGTGTGTATGTGCATCTACATCTACATCTGCATCTGTATGTGTATCTGTATCTGCATGTATATGTGTATGTGTATCTATATCTGCATCTGCATCTGCATCTGCGTGTTGTGGGCCGTGTGTACCTTGTACGACTTTAGAATCTCCATCTGCTCGTCTGTGGGCTTGGCGGTGGTCTTCTCATCCTTCCACTTAGCCCAAGGGCCTTGGTAGTTGTCCAGGTCCGCTGCATCGCCTCTGTGCTCTCGTTTCCGCTTTGGACCAGAATTTCTAACTCCTAGGACAAAGGAGGAGATATGTGCTTTGGCTTATTATGCGGATGGTATGCATGTAATGAACTAAACGTACGAACAACAAACATAAATACACACAGGTACGTAAATATCAGTATGTGGATGACATGCAGATAATGAATAAACATACGAACAATATAAATAAATACACAGGGGTACGTAAATATTAATACGTGGATGGAATACAAATAATGAATAAACACGAACAACATACACAAATACATACGTAATAAACATGCGAACACCATACATACACACACAGGTACGTAGATATCAATATGCGGTTGGCATGTATGTAATGAATAAACATACGAACAATATACATACACACACGGGGTACGTAGATATCAATATATTGATGGCATGCATGTAATGAATAAACATGCGAACAACATACATACACACACGAGTATGTAAACAATAATATGTGGATGGCATGCACATAAAAATAAACATCGAACGACATGCATACACACACGAGCACATAAATATTAATATGTGGATGACATCGAACAACATACATACACGCACGGGGTACGTCGATATCGAGGAGAGATGTGTACATGCAGTATCCGCTGGACACAGAACATAAACACACCTCAGCACGCGCACGAATACCCCAGAACAAATACACACTGGTCATGTACTGGTGAAGTCTACACGTTACAAACAGTCATGCACATAGACACACATAGCAACGTGTGTGTGTCATTGCGACCGAATACAACAATGGCACTCGAATGTGGGTATGGATCACATACAATTTGCAGACTGAAATGGGGTGTCAAAAAATCAGTGGCGTATTCAATTGATATAGATTTACAAATCCATATCGAAATCTATTCCATATCCATATAAATGTCCATATCCATATCCCTATCCATATAAATATAATTATATATATATAAAGTAAACTATATACTACAAGTAATAATATAATAATATATATATATATATATATATATACAATATATATATATATATATATATATATATATATATATATATATATTATATATATATATATATTAAGTAGATAAGTAAATAAGAAATAAATAAATAAATAATATATATATATATATATATATACGAATATATATATATATATATACATACAATTTCATGTCTTTATGTGTGTATACACATATATGCATAAAATTATGACTGAAATATGTCTCTCATAGCAATGTCGCGCAAAAGAGATCACGATTTCTTCAACACACGGCTCCATCACAATAGAACGTAATGGAATGACTGACACGTTTATGGCTGTGTGGAGTGTTTGAAGCCGTACTTAAACATTTCTTGACCTACTAATCACACGAATATTACAATTCAAGTCTAGGTACACACACGGTGACATCTATGGATGCGAGAGGAGTGTCAAAACATGTTCACCTACCTTCAAACGCCGTTGCATTCTGTTGCTTCTCCGCGCGTTTCCTATCGCCCACCACATTCGCACCAGCCGAGGGATTCGATGCATACCCATACGCATGGAACGTTCTACGTTGTTCCTCGAATGCGAAGTCACTTATACCGGTATCTTCCACATACCCACTGATTATATTCCTTTCTGCTGCCTCCTGTGAGGTCTTGTTGGGATTTGTAGGCCCTTCAATAGGCCCGTACATTTCATCGATTCTGGGATTGTATCCTAAATTCTTGGCATGCGGATCAACTGGAACTATGGACCGGCCATTTGTTTTAGCATGCACTAAGGGTGCTACATTGAGCTGCATCTTCTTCTTTAATGCACTCAGATTGGTGGGCACGTGGGTTGACGGAGGTGACCTCTCCTCTGTCTTAGTCGGTTTGGTGGCTCTACCTTCCCCATCGCTTTCTGACGAGCTGCCAGCATAGTCGGCCAGCGCATTCATACTTTACTTCTCTTACTTTATTCTATATGGCAGTATGGTATGTATTGAACCTTTATTATAGTCCAAGTCTTAAATAGCCGAGTTTCTAAATTCAATATATTTATATATATAAATTCTAATGCCCAATGCTAAATGGTGAGCACGCACTATGTGCGTTCGCTCTATATACAAGATACTATCATATGAGTATACGTCGTAGGTGTAACAGTGCAACAGACCAGACACACAGTGATAGCTAGCTGTTTACGCGTATGACAGTACAGACTATGCTGTTGAGAATACTCTATTTATTTATATGTTCGTTAAAAAAAATGAACGTGAAGGAACTTGGAAGGAACCTGGAGGCTGAAAGTTAAAATTTCGTCGGCAAAGTGAACTGCTCTGTATCGAATATCTCATGTGGCCGCTTGCCACAATATGCATCATGTGAAGCCTATTGCTATGCTGCATGTCTTAGAATTGGGGTGTCCATAGCCTCTCTCCTCTGTCGAGAAGTCCATTGACGATATATACCTTAGTATGCCATGCTTTATGCTTTGCTGTAAATCAGCTATCTGCACTCCAGTGCTACTTTCCATCTCGTAGTTTGATGGGAATGTAAAGTGTGACAGTCTGACCTCTCACGCACTTACTTCACAGAAAGGAATAGCCATCCAGTTAAACTGTGATCAAGTTTCACGTCAACACAGCAGTACAGAATATACTGCACCAGTAATTAAGGGCTTATGTACCAGGCCAAATACTAACATCTCTGCCCAGAGATCAAGTACGAATTAGATTATAGATAGATCGATCTGTTTGTGTGTTGTCGTAAAACCCACGCCCATCAACTGCATCCGTCTGCCCACTTTACACTGCCAAGATGTCGGTGCGTATGTGCCTTGCGCGTCCTTGTCGGGTCTCGATGGTAACGGGAAGTTGGGGTTTAAAACAACCCACACACACTATGAACCGTCATTGCGGCACAAAGGCGCCGAAGTCCTTGCTGAGATCGCACAACCGATCTCTCGTGTCTCGTCGTGCAGGTCTATCCCATGCGAGTGCACTTCCGTATCTCTCAGCACATACACACACACTCGCCTGCACAAGAACGGCACCGCAGTGTATGCACATAGTTCAGCGTGTCGTCTGTCGCAGTCACAATTTCGGGTCATTGTTTGGGAACGATTTCGACCCGAATTTCGACATCGACAAGAAACGACGTGAGTTCAAAGAGAAGGAGATGGAGACGCGTGCGAGGCTAACGCTTAGAGGACGGGAGGGGGTTATAGCAGCTGCGCGTGATAGGGAGGCTGCTTATATGAGAGAAAAGCGAGAGAAAGACATGCGCATACGCAAGGTACGGGGTGATTTTGATGTGACGAACAGGGACGCTCGTGCGACCAGAAATCGGGATGGAATTGGTGCAAATGAAGATTTTGTGGATGCAAATCGGGTTGTTATTGGCGAGTCAAGGAAAAACTCTCGAATGCGCGATATTGTATCAGAACAACGGGCGAGGGAGGCGAACAAGACGCCTGAACATAACACAGACGCACGCACAACGCATGCACACAGACGGATACACCCAGAGAGGCGAGGAAAAGCCCTCGATGGCGGCACGAGTGCAGTCGATAGTAACAGAAGCAGGAGTATACCTGGTACTAGTGAGGAGGGTGGTAGGAACAGTACAGTTGTACCTGGGTCACCCCATCGGAGAAGGCATGACGTGGACCTTGCGTACGAACGAGCGGCGCAGCAAGGTATGCACCAAGACGCGGCAGGGCTCGATAGGACAAGCGCCGACAACGCCATACACTCGTCCGATACCGGAAACACTGTATCCAGAGGAGTAAAGGCGTTGAAATCAGGGCGTCCTCTGACTGTAGTGAAGTACAACGAACGGGGTGAGCGTTTCTCGCCCGAGATAGAGTTGCGCGAGCGGTTCATGGTCGCAGGCGTGGCTGAAGAAGCCGGGAATATATGCCACGGGTGTGGGGGGATTATAGCCTTCAGACCGGAGGAGGGTGTGACCTCAAAGATCATCAAAAGCACGCGGGTTGCTCGGTTTTATCGGATGGGGCTGTGTCTGCGGTGTCGGACCCTTATAGCGGACAAGCAGGCCAAGGGTGGGCCACGGGAGGCCGTGAAAAAGGCCCGGCAAAGAGACCAGTTGGCCGGGAGTGTCGCAGATGTGCGGAGACACGCGCTTCCCCAGGACAGGGCGCATGTGGCTGTGTTTGAAAAGGAGGTAGCGGTCATTGCCAAGGAGTTGCGGGCGTATGTGCTGCTAGTGGTGGATGCGACGGACTTTGAGGGGTCGCTGATCCGCAATCTGCGCACGTACATTGACCGACACCCGGTTATCCTTGTGGTGACCAAGTGCGATCTGCTGCCCTTTGATATCAGTGACGAGACACAGGGCAGGCACCTGCGAGAGTACTTCCAGAGCCGGATGCAGGAGAGAGGCACGCGTGTGGCGTATGAGGAGACCTTCCTGCTCTCGGGCAAACGGGACAGTGGCATAAACAATCTGGTGCAGTGCATACGCGACAACCTCATGGGACGCAATGTGTACGTCATGGGGAATGCGAATGTCGGTAAATCGACGCTGGTCAATGCCTTTGCACAGCGCATGCTCAATATAAACCTGTTTGTGGGCGAGGAAGCCCATCGCAAAGAGCGTGTGCAGTGGAGTCTCTCCACCACCTCCCATCTAGCCGGTACCACGCTTATGACCACACGTATCCCGTGTTTCCACAGTCACAAGCACGCTCTGTTCGACACGCCCGGTCTGTTTCCTCGCACCTATCAATGGGACATCCCGCCCATCCTTCCCACTATGCTGGAACCGCAAATCCTTCCGTGGCCCCGAAGTTCGGAACATAACGCGCATGTGCCGCCGAACGTGTGTGGCACGGATACGGTCAGTGGGGTAGAGGTAGGTAAATTGCAATGTGAGGTAGGCGAGCCGCACCATCGTCCGCCTGCAGGTAGTGTGCGAGTGCGTGTACCAGGCCTGCCTCTGAGTATCGACATACACTTGCCTGATAGGAAGATTACGGAGGAGCCAACAATGGTCTGGTACAGCCCTGTGTCTGTGCAAGCGGAGGCTATCTCGATAGCAGGCACATCCAGGCATAGTGATGTAGACACTCAGAAGGACGGGACAGGGACTTACGAGTACGTAACGGACGATTCTGTGATAGTAGACCTGAGTCATGCGAAAGTACAGAACTTTCAGCTGCTGTCCCCCGATGCCCAGGATATGGTTGTGCTGGGTCTTGGGTGGGTAGCCCTGCAGGTGCCCGCTGGCAGCCGAGTACAGGTCAGTGCACCTCCCGCCAGCGAAATCGTACACAGAGACGCGATGTTTTCCCCGAGTGTGGCTCAGGCGCAGCTGGATTTCGTCGCGATGATCAGAGACTCTTACCGTGGCGGGGATTGGCGCACGCGCAAGGGCAGGCAGTGGGTAGGGCCCGATAATACGGCTGATGCGGGTGAACTGTCTAATCCGTTCATGCCGAAGGACGAGAAATTGACCTACATACCCAAGTTCAGGCCCAAGACGGTGTCTGCGCGGAGATAGCTCTGCGAGTGGTGGGGGCTGGATATGTGTCCCCCCTTAGATTCCCCCCCCCCCCCCCCTACCGAGTGGCAAAGGCAGACAGCTGATCTCAGTCTGTAGATAAACCGACGCTAATGCGCTTACTCAGGCGCCACTTAATTTTTTTTGGAATGGGAAACAAAATATGAAACGGGGCCGTGATAGGCCTCGGGATTTCAGACCCACATACTGCTAATCTCACGTCTGTAGAGTTATTGTTATCTTGCGCAAGCAGGGTCGATGTATTTTTGCTTTCTGCGAGGATGATTGATATAGAGATGTTGTATATTTTCGTACGAGCCATTGCCGGAATAAGATGCTTATCCTCAGCACCAGATAAGTGGCATAAAGCATGCAAGGGCCAGGTTTCACTGTGCAGCTACATATGACATACGTCCACACACTTCCAGTATACCACTAGCCATACACCAACTACCTGTCAATAGCGTGGATTGGTGGTTGGCTTTACTATAAAGTGTGGCATTGAGGACAAGGCAGGCACTTTGTTTTCTCGTAGATCGCTCTGGTTGCCGTATTGAGTAACTTACCGTGTTTCAGGTCCATTGCCCTGTTGCGCCACGTGCTTTCATTGGTATGACCAGCTGCTAGCGTCGCCGTGGATGCTTATTCTCATGATACGCACGCCAAGGTCTGTCTGTGGCCTTTATGTTCCACCATACTTTGATTGTATCGATGTATCTGTACTATTCGATCATTAGAGTTACTCTGTAAGCGTGGTCGTAAACACGTTCAGAATGGATGTCGGGCGGCTAATAAGCTGGTCGTAGTTGCAGGGGCATTTCAGCTCTCAATTTTTATGGCTGCATATCAAGGGGTTAAACCCTAAACCTAGCGTCCAGGTATACTTTAAGTATAGTCCGTTTAAGTATAGGTTGTTGTAGGCCGAATATATTATTCATTGCGTTAAGATCATGCGATCCGGCTAACACCCACTGTCGAGGTCTACGTGTGACTGGACTGGATATTATAGTTTGCTTCAAATACATGCGAGCTTGCGAATACCACCACTGGTTCATTGGTTTCCCACCGACTCAGATAGCCATCCACATCTCGGTCGAGCGGAACAGTCCCATAGTTGACGAGTGTCTCGTTGACCGCAGTTACTGATGCAGCCCACAGTTGACTAGTAGAAATGCCACATCGCGTGGTACTGCTCATATTGAATTGTTTGTTTGTTTGTTTACCCTTGTGTTGTTTAGACATATCAGGGGTCCATTCCGAGCATATTTATACTGATATTCCCCGAATACAAAAATATGAAACCGAAACATTGTCCCGGGCCGATACATCATGTTTAAAACAAGCACTCAAACAATTCGGAGTAAGATCTCGATAAATTTGAACACAATTTGCACAGATAGTTGTGGCTATGAATGTATATAGCACAGTCTACACCAAGGTTACGCTATGGAGTACGGAGTAATCTAGAGTACACGTTTAAAAAAGAGTTTATCACAGGCCCATTGCTCAGCAGATCTTGATGGATTGAATTGTGATTCTAATTGTTCGTTCAGTCGCCGATCAATCTACGCATCTAAATCTCCTTTGACTGCCGAGACCCCATCTGTGATGGTAACTACAAAAAGCCTCTCCGAACGTTAGGGTTTCAGCTAAAAATCATAAATCGTCTCCACACGCTGTACCTCCCATATAAACGGCGCGTCAGTCAACCATCCACTTGGCCGACACCAACCCATCAATTCCTCATTCTCCCAAAGATGACACACGATGTGACTACGCACAAGCATTGCCCTTCGCATTGCGTACTGTGCGTCTGGGTAGGCCATGCGGGCGCGTGTGCGGGTGGGGTGTGCTCTCGCAGCAGACACGAAACCCCTCCCCATTTTCGAGCTACACGTAGCTGCAAGACTTGGCGGCGTATGTCATGGCCTGGGCCACGCCTATATAACATACATCTGTACCTGCGCTACCCCAGACACTCGGCCGATAAAACGTCAATGGGGCGGCGGGGCGTATAACTTTTAACTTTACTAACGGCAGTAGCTGAGTTCACCACTACCTACGGCGAAGACGCGGAATCCACACACTTTCGTCTTATTTTATATAAAACACAGACCCTCTGCGTCACTCAGACGTCTGGCCACATGTAGTACTCGTTGCACCCCAGCATCGTACCCGGCATTGGTCTCA
Source organism: Sphaeroforma arctica JP610 (assembly GCF_001186125.1). Lineage (NCBI taxonomy): Eukaryota > Ichthyosporea > Ichthyophonida > Sphaeroforma > Sphaeroforma arctica. The sequence continues at coordinate 8,720 of NW_014039895.1, read as the reverse complement.
CGCCTCTCCCGCAGGGACTAAGCACAATATCTCCCGTGCGCTGTACACATGTTGTCTATTTCCCCACATGTCTCTAGGCCTATAACTCCACGTTCAAGGCGACTTGAGACGTAACACTTGCATTGCTTCTGTAACCATTAATACCCGGCTAATTAAGCGGCCTCGATCAATCTGCAAAGGAAAGTCACAGATGCATTGGTAAGACGGATACACATTTGCAGTCGCTGAGTGTCTGCACTTTTAGGGAAGGTGTGCGTGTTGAGAGCGCTATCAGGGGCAGGCTCCTCCAACACACGTGTTCGTCACGAGCGGTAAGGAACGTTTACTCACTGTATGTTAAAGGGCTTCGTCGCAAGTTCAGGGTACATACTCTCTCGTATTTGAATACTCTCTGACTTGTAATCACTACTGTTCAATAAAAACAAAACACTGTATGGACAAGAACAGAAACGTACATGTACGTATATTCTTGTAAAGCTTAGACATACTTCTTTATACACGGATTGTTCTTGGCTTCTAACTCTTGTCTGAGCTTCTGCACGGCTTCCATAGTCTCTTCCGGTGACATGGTTGACACGGGCAAAGCCTTTACGTCCTTCAGGAATTGGTCTACTTGCCTATCACTCTCCTGTAAGATACAGCCGGATTAGTAAACACGCATGGAGGGCTACTTAGCATATTTTGGCCAGGAAAAGGAACCTGGAGATGCTGGGCAGCGTCGTATGATTAGTACTTACGCAACTGAGCATGTACTACCCATATGTATACTAACACACATGTATACTAAGTATCGAACTGATTCAAATCTAAATCTATCATCCCATGATATTGGGGGGATTTTCGTACATATATATATCCCCAAATATATGTTTATGTGCATATGGACACGCTTAAGTATGTATACACACGTTGGGCCTACAATTTGTGTACACATTATACAAATGCCTGTACATACCTCTCTGTCCAGCTTAACCTTCTTGGCAGCCTCCTCGTCCTCATCCTCGCCATCACCTTTAAAATCTTCCAGATCACTGGCTTTCCTCTTTGCCATCTAGAGAGAATGCATACACGCACAAACCACCGCACAAGCGACGACAATACAATGAGAATCCAATCTGCTGCTCTCAGGCTTTATTTCAACGACACCACCGAAAAGTAGGCCGAGTAAGCTTGGACTGACAATTGAACAACGAGCCTGCAAAGCAAACAACTAATGGCAAACGTACACCTGCATACCTCGATAACCTTGTCTGGGAACTTAGCCAGCTGAGCCACATGTATACCGAAACTCTGGTCACACACGCCTTCCTTGACCTTGTACAGCAATGTAAGAGAACGGTCGGATGTAATCGCAGAGACGTGCAGGTTACAGACAGACGGCACCTCCTCTGCTAGCTGTGTGAGCTCGTGAAAGTGGGTGGCGAACAGGGCATAGCAGTCGATCTTCTTACAGATATGCCTGGGGAGTGGGTGCAGGTGTTTCTTTAGAAAAAAAGTGTATATATTTGTATATATATATATATATATATGTATATATATA
>NW_014039895.1:4576-6929 GCF_001186125.1 Sphaeroforma arctica JP610 | reverse complement strand
TATATATATATATATATATATTATATATATACTATATACTATATATATATATATATTATTATATATATATATATATATATATATATATATATATATCTTAAGGGACTATGTACGTTTTTTTAACTCACTGTACGAGGATATAGAGTGGTTTGACCTCAGTATACGATACGCAGAAGCACATACTCGGAGATCGCCCAGGCGAGGCCAAACCCATCGTATGTTGATGTTCCTCTGCCCAGCTCATCAATTATCACCAGTGAATCTTTGGTAGCCGACTGTGAGTACATGAGAAAGGAATACGAGCACACGAGTTAAGTATTGTGGGTGGGCAGTACATGTCACCAGCATATCTACACAGATGGTCAATGATCACTTGGACTTTCTTAGTAGCCGACGGAGCGTACATCGATACGAGAGAAGGGATTGTGAGATGACGAGTAGTGTTTTATATGTATGAGATTTCGGGTAGACATGTGCACAAGGCTAGAATACATTCCGACTGAAGACACGATGTCATACGACTGCAAAATCACAAGGCTGGACATGGTACAATACCCGTCAAACAAAACCTATAGACTAGATGTACAGAAATACGGGGCTGCGAAATCATGCGACCGATCACGCAAACATACACCACAACCAAGCTAGGAGCGTGAGTACAAAATGGTCCCAAAATGGTTCCTTAAACTAGATGTACAGAAATACGGGACTGTGAAATCATGCGACCGATCCCACAAAGGCAGTGTATTGTTGTTGAGTATCCTGTAGTTCAAAACTCAGAAACCCACAGACACAACTAAGTATACATGAGTACTAAACATGCACCGTGCAGGGTGTATTGTACTGTTATACCTTGAGGATGGATGCCGTCTCCAGCATCTCCGCCATGAATGTGGAGACGCCCTTCAATTGACTATCGCCCGCACCCACTCGTGCTAAGATCTGCTCAGACATACGAAGACAGTAGGAAAGCGGACCACAAGTAAACAACAAGGATCTGAGTGGTACGTTGTGCATTGTACGACTGTTTGACAACGGAGGAATGGTTCTCCTTCACAGTTTCTTGAATGTCACCCCCACAGCATATCTCTATCAGATGATACGAAAGCGTACCTATGACTTTTGCGCATTTCGGGTTCATACCCCACCTACGCTACTGTGGCAGAAGTTCGTGTGCCGTGCAATGAAGAGTGTGCTTTAGTCTGCTTTAAAACACATGGTGCTCCACTCAGAACATATAGCGACAAGCTACATACAATAATAAATGTGATACGTCTGAGCATAAGTTCTTGCCAGATTTACGATATATACGTACAAATGCGCACATTCATATGTAGGCATGTCGAGGTCGCTGTGTGCGGTTTGCGCCGATTGTGGGTTCATACACTGGCAGATGCACCAACTGTTACAAGAAATCTTTTGCACCGGCTGAGGATTGGATGATCTAATCTAGTGAAACTATTTCTGGTTTATATTACATAGGAGCAAACGCAACACAAAAATATTCTATTTGTAGACTATTTCTTCGGACATACCTTATCACAGACAGAGATTTCGGCGCTATCGCACGGTACAAAGCAGCCGATCTGAGCCATGAGTACCACAACTCCTACCTGACGAATGTAGGTAGATTTGCCTCCCATATTTGGACCGGTAATGATGGTGAACGACGACTCGCCTGCAAATTACAAAGAATTGAGCAGATATATATATATATATAGTATGTATATATATATATATATATATATATGTGTTGTGTGTGTGTGTGTGTGCGTGTGTGTACACACGCGCACACACGAAGGCACACACACAGACACATACAAAAAATACATTTCTAGCAGTGACCTTATATCTATAAAACCCAACAGAATACACAACAATGCTCATTTGGCTAAACAAAAGTCCAAATGTATTCATGTCACCAACATACGACGGTAAATCTGGGAACGACTTCAGACAAGCACACCTCAACATACCCTTGTTCAACTTGACATCATTGGAGATGAAGGACACATCATCCTGGATCTCTAGACACGGATGTCTCGTGCCGTTGAGTACTATCTTGCCTGTACCCAACTCGTGAATTACCGGTCGCACATATGGTACAGGGGCGTTGCTGCAGACCACAGCCAAGCTGTACAGAAGAGTAAGAGAAGAATGTGGTGATGGTCAGTACATAAACAAATGATAAATATGTAGATATGATATATATATATATATATATATATGTATATATGTATACATACACACACACACACACACACACACAATATATATATATATATATATATATATATATATATATATATATAGTATGTATATATATATATATATATATATTAGTATGATACTA
>NW_014039895.1:3544-4522 GCF_001186125.1 Sphaeroforma arctica JP610 | reverse complement strand
TTATATATATATATATATATATATATATATTAATANATAGTANACACACACGTGCACATGATAGAACAAGCAATGACCTACGACTATGTATATGTACAAACACATACACGTGCACACATACACACGCAAACTCGCAATACCTAACACTGTGTTAAGATGCCCCGACCCTGAGGCTGGTGTCTCACAAATACGCAGACGTCTGCGCTCGAAGAGATAGGCAAAAGAACACACAAGCACAAACTTAAGAATGCAATGACCCTAGATCATGTAAAGGAAAACATCATGTACACACTTACAAACTACGTAGACAAGCGTACACGCACGCACCCTTGCAATTCTCAGCACTTCCTCAGAGTCTTGACTAGCGATCCTCGTACTCCATGCGCAGGGCTCAAAGACACACATACACCGAATAAATATGCAGTACACATCCAGGCACATACTGACCAACACAACGGCCTTGAACATTACAAAAAAACCCGCACATACAATAGTACAACCAGCCAAATATCAAAATATACAGCCAGGCTACATATACACAAGTACATACACACATACTTGCGATACCCAGCACCTCCTCCGAGAGGCCTGATTGACGCTCCTCGTAGTCCAACTGCAGCGACTGGTGGCGCTCATTCAGTCGGGCGAGGTCGTTGCTGATAAAGCGCACACCACTCTTTTGTGTTTCTATAGTTCGGTACCTTTTGTTGTTTCTCAGTGCACTGCGGGGCAGATGGAGTATGTGCGCGAGTTGCAGTATTAGCTATAATACACACGTGGCCAAAGGCTGACAAACAACAAACGAAGTCTCAGCCCAATATGAAGCATCAAATAGCTAAACCACAATTGCGTCTTGCGATAAACATATACATACGTATATTCACATACACTCACACACTGACAGACATACACACACAAACAATACATACAGACATACATACACACACACACACACACACACACACACACACACACACA
>NW_014039895.1:0-1390 GCF_001186125.1 Sphaeroforma arctica JP610 | reverse complement strand
GGTAGAACCAACCAAGATGCTTAGCATTCTCCAGCTTTACATGCTTCTCCTCAAGTTTTAAATCTCTGTACACCTTATGCACGCTCCCCTGGATTTCTTCCTCAACCTCATCCATCTCATCCTTGATCTCTGATTGCGGGTGAGACAATTGATCCATGCTATATTACTATATAGTTATACATGGCTATTAATGTCTCGCCTATCAATAGTTGAACTGTCACAGGCACAAAAACAAACTTTATATAGACTGGCACACTTCCAAATTCACATACTTTGTAGTTCTTCGTCGAAGGAGGCCTTGATGTAGACGTCGTGGCTGTCATTCTCGAAATCGATTGTGTGCTCTACCAGTGATGTAAACTGTTGGAAGTCCTGGTCCAAGCCCTGGTGTATTCATGGTCAAAAACCAAGTAAATAGACTTGTAGATGTGCATATACATTTACTTCGGCATATAATATAATATATATATATATATATATATATATATATCGTTGGTATTGCTAGTTTTTACGTAATCAGATGTGTGCGCGGTGAAGGTCTTGAGTGGTAAAATGTATGTCGATGTGCAGTAGTATACGAAGAGTTTCAGTAAGTCGTCATATGCATACACATATATCCACTATGGGATTACAAACTACACACATGTATATATGTCGGAAATTTTACATAAATACAATTACAAATGTGACAAATATACACACCATAACCCAATATTGTACAAAACGATATTGGAATCCGGAAAGTCACCTGCTCCGTAGCTCATTAGACCCGTCGTACACACCACATCCACGCAGCCTTCAAAACTAAAGTCCCATAGTCGCACAATCTATCAGAAATCTGTAATACTGAAGGTCGCTGCTTACCTGGAGTGGCTCGATAAACATCTCTCGGATCACTGGTTCATGCGTACCCTCATACATTTGGAGAACATTGACGAAATTCGCTATACGCACAACGGTCTGGTACACTTTCACACAGTCCAACAGTTTCGCCTTTTTGCGCTGAAACCTGGGAGAACGAACCAGACCGATATGAGAAGTGGTGTGTGAGATATACGACAGAATGACGGTGTAGGGTATATAGCCTTACCAGATAGACCGGTGTGAGAAATGGTGCGTGAAGAAAGTATAGAGACGGAGGTGAAAAACATATATGTCCGGTCGATATCAAGCAGTTCAGGTGGCAATACAACCATCGAAATGGTACATCTTGGCAGAGTCGAGAGCATAATCGATTTGCATCGGGTTCCACTTTTAAATGGAAACTATGCACGAATATATTATCTGATAAGAGAACGAAGCTAAAACGTGTAAAATTTAGAAGGGTCATCCTACCATCTTCTCTCTCACACTCACAGACACACAGACACACAGACACACACAGACACAG
>NW_014039896.1:36127-52096 GCF_001186125.1 Sphaeroforma arctica JP610 | reverse complement strand
GGGGGCCTCCCCCCCCCTCCCACCATCATCCATTAGGGATGACCCCTTGCCCCTTGTCATTATTAAACAGGGGGGGGGGATATGATAGAGGGCTCCATCAGGAAGGATGGCTCTAGATACAGCCCTCCTTTCGGATGGTGGAGGGACCCTCCTAAAGGCATCTTCGATACTCGCTCCGCGGGGATCAGGTGTCCCTTCAGGATCAGGTGTCTCTTCAGGATCAGGTGTCCCTTCAGGATGATCCTTGCTTCCCGTACCACGAGACCAAAGGTTACACATTTACGTATAGCTCAATGACAATATGTACAACGCCCTAATAGACTCCGGTGCACAACGCTCATATATGGACAAAAGTATAGTAACTGAACTATATCTATCTATCAGTCAGAGCACAGCCGGCAAACATACAACTAACACAAACAGATGCTATAATACAAGAACAGAGTCAACCCAAGTATGTGACATTAACTATCGAAGGAGGAAAACCTCTCAGTCTTTTGAAGTGTTGGACCAGTCAAGAAGGCACCAATTTTTCTAGGTATATATGGGGATTAATAAACCCACTTATACAGTCTACACAATAACGGTGAACTTACCATTCTTATCGGCGGGTGAAGATGACTAAGCGGTCTCCTCAATTAAGTGAGAACATGTTTAGACTTACGTGAGATCAATTACCAACATGAACAAGATAAATTCGTGCTACCAAAAATAAAGAAAGTATTACACGACCTACAAGGAGCACAGTACTTCTCAAAGCTAGATCTCACGGGATACTTTCACCATCTTTTACTAGAAGAAGCAAGCCAACACTTCTTCACCTTTTGCTGATAGGAGAGGAGCGCAATAGAGCTTTAAGTGAGCGGGATTTGGCCTGAACTGACTGACTGACAGGACAATTGGAGAGAGCCATGGAAAACTTGCTCATAGACATCAAAGGAGTGCAGGTGTATGTAGATGACATAGTTATTGCAAGTCTTACAGAAGAAGAACACCGCAAGATTGTTCGTGAAGTAATCAAAAAGTTGAACTTAGTAAACTTCCGACTCAACCACAACAAGTGTGCCTTCAGGATTGTGGAGTGACCCTTCCCCACCCTCCACCGAAGGAGGGTGGTTCTAAGATAAGATACATTATAAGGGAATACACAAGCAGACTATTCCACAATAACCGGGCTAAGGGGTCTATTTAAATAAAATATAGTAATAACCTCCAATAAATATCTAAACATGTATTCCATTGGCCATCCAGAATATCTTGTACTAAGCAAATAGTACACGCCGTCCATGAGAGTGAGAATCTCAGTCCTATCGAAGGTTTAATTATAAGTCCCACTCTAGTCTTTCAAAGAGTGGGCATGCCCTCGCAGAGAGGGGTACTCTACCCTACCCCTTCAGGAGCAAGCTTTGCCCTCTACGATACACATAGGAGGGTGTACCCTCCAACCGCCTACCATAGTGACACTCGGGGGGTGCAGCGTAGGGATAATATTATTTATTTCAAAAATGGCAAGAATGTATGATACAATGTATGAACATATCAAATGAATAAAAATTACCTTCTTGGACACTACTCATCTATGACCCCTGGGAGAATATATCCCGGGGAACATATTAACCTTAATAATTTTCCTGTTTTAGGAAGTATAGCTTTAGTTTTAGTGCCAACGGGGGGTGGATCTGGTGTCTGAGCCAGGTCTCACTGACCGAGGAGAAGGGAGAAAGAGCTAGGTTTATTAATTTCAGTAATAGCATTTTGATTATCAATAGGCTTATGGTTGAAAATGAATAAGAACATAGGTGAATTTCAAATGGTTGAGCGTTATCAGTGAATGCTTTCTGAGGGCAGTGGGTGGCGACTAACTCAGAAAATTTAGAGTTAATATTGGGAGTAGATGGTATTTCAATAATTTTTATCGTGTTAACAGCACTTTTAATTCCGGTTTGTATATTAGCAAGTTGGGATAGTGTAAAACACACGGTAGAAGAATATATAATTTGTCTATTAATGTTGGAAGGATTATTATTCTTAACTTTCACGCACTGGATTTAAATAAAAAAATTGGTTTTGAGAGTACTTTGATTCCAATGTTTTTTTTTAAATTGGGGTTTGAGGTTCTAGAAAGGAAAGAATTCAAGTAGCTTTTTATATATTTATTTACACATTGGGAGGCTCTTTAATTTAAATTTAAACAAATTTTGCACGATAAAGTCACTAAATGGACATAAAAAATTTGGGATTGTCGCTAAATGTACATTTATACATATTTGATTAATATTTCAGTACGTTTTCATCGACAAAATGGGTGAAAGTACATTTAGTGACTTTTCCACATTTTGAATGTACAATTAGCGACTTTGTTCGATAAATATCCATTATAATCACAAGTGTATAAGTGAAGCTGTTTGAAATAGAAAATAACAAAGGTATTCGAATACATAGCGGTAATCATTTACCTTTCAAATTCTTACGCTTTTGTGTCGAATGTAGCTGATAGTTTACAAAGTGCAACGGTACCTAATCCGTCCGAAAACTATAGCGAGAGTAAATTTAAGGATGACACTGAACCATCATACAACCAGTTAAGTTCCATATTGCTGAAGAGTTTATCTAAAAGTGAACTGAAAAAGATGATAGCTAACGACGACTTTTCTTTGTCCGGACATTCAAAAGTTGTAGGTTACGCGGAATACAAAAATGTGGCAGAGGGTGAGAGTCTGATTGTCAATATGTTCTTTAAATCGGGGTTCTGAGAAACTGACTTTAAAGGGGCTGTTGAGTTTATATGGTCAAATAGTTACCTATGTCTGATATAGTGGGGAACCAAATCATTGAGAATCACTCTATTTGCTTGATCGTGGAGAAACTCCGTACCGCTGGTGCACAGCTACTACCATATATTGTGTTCGATTACTGACCGTATGAGAAAAACTGGGTTAAATTTATTTATTTATTTAGCTATAGCCAATACTGTCGAGAAGCTAATCAACAAAGTCGACTATATGACGTGATGACTGCTGCACAATGTAGCAGATGCATTTCAAAACATAATCGAAGATCTCTCCGATGATTCGACAGAACACATACGTTTATCGACCTTTGTTGATCTCGTACAGACGTTTTTGGAACAACAATTGGGTCACAATGTTATCTGTGATAATAAGTGAACTCACATTGATTGGTACATGCACTGACAAAGCCTGATCAAACGGCGGTCGTTGGGCAAGATGAGTGTATTTAACAGCGTATGTTACGTATTGATTTGTGAGAGAAATCGCGAATAGGGTGCAGGCAAGTGTCAAGGAAACACTAGAGCAATGACCAAACGTTGAGGAGGTATTAGAAGTATGTCCTGACGAGTTAGAAATATTCGCAGGTCACCGCGCATGTATTAGAAAGGAACAGAAAATAATGACCATTGTCATCTCGAGCAACTACACATGAACCCTACTGACAGAGGGGGGTGAGATGTATTTGGTGTATGATTTATATTTTCGGCATCAAGTGTGTATTGAAACCGATGAGAACGGAGTAGAAACTACTAAATCAGAAGCGATGAGGCATAAAGCCTACATACAGCTGCTTACATTTGTGTACATGATGGCGTGGTGGTCTTGCAGTATTGCAAGGCTAAGTGCCTCGTTGGCTCCTAAACCAATCAGACACGGAAGGGGGTTCGCTTTGACATGAACCTAAAGTGTCAAAGTGCATTTGACCGGTGCATGTGGCTGCTGACGAATGGGATATGTCTCTACTCTCCGGAGCAGCACGAAGAGCTGCATGCCTACTTGGACGCTTGCGATGTGGCGATTGCAGGGACAGTCATGGTTCGTCGAGCCCCTAAGGAGGTATTACGAATGGAGAAGGATTGCTGGTTGGAGGGCAGAAATACACCGACAACGTCTGGCTAGGAAGGCGCCGACAGATCCTTTGCGGGCAGCATTGCATGAATGGGGTGATGCACAGAATGATCTAGTCCAGTACTTGGAGCGACAAGAAGTGCCACTCACGGAACTTTTACCTTGGTGGAAGACACGGTCGACAAGGACAACAAAAGGTAAAAAGCTGTCTATTCAGCTGCTCAACGAGAAGTTGGCCAGGGCTCCAGCAGTCTGTGACAAGCGCAAGGGTGTGGTTGTAGCATCTAGGGACCAGACTATCAAAAGGCCAAATTCAAATCACAAGAGCCAGAATAATCAAATATTGAGTTTTGGAATTAGGATCGGAATATAAGCTATATCGGGACTCCGCGTGTGAGAGAAACACTTAAGTAAATCCTGAGTCTAGTGAAAACACAAATGAAGACTCAGTTCGGTTCTCTCAGACTAGGGGCCTTTCATAGCTGAGACAACCGTGCTTAAAAAGAGGTCTATTGTATCCTTTGACTCGTACCTTTCAGCTACTCTCCATACTTTACATGGCGTTGTATGATATGAATTATTAGCTTTGTGTTGTGTTCTATTCATCCCAGCTTTCGCCATCCATGAGCAACTATCATGCCTTACACTTAGAGCTCACGGCAACGAAGTTTATCATTTACAAGCTTGCGTTCATGGCCATGTGCTCGTGGATGTCGTTACAAATCCACAGTGACCACAAGCCCCTGAAAACCTTGCCGAGGGGCAAGCCTTTGTCTCGAAACTCGTTTAATATAAATAAAGTGTCGGGCGTGGCGTGCTTTGGAGATTAAGAGCAGTGTGGACGCCGAAATATCGTACATCCCAGGTCTCTTTATTGTTCTAGGTGATTTTCCCTTGCGAATGCATGTCCGGGAGTGGATCGAGCCCAGTGGCCTGTGGAACGCCGGGATTCTTTTAGCTGGCCATTGGAGGTGTTGGAGCCGGAGGATGTATTGCCTTTGCCGACCGGATATGACTTCAGTAACGACGACGAAGAGCTGTCCTTGCCGGTGGCTGGATGCGTACCGGTTGCTCAAGAGAGGCACACCCAGCGACTAAACCCGGCGTGGTTTAAGCGTGCATAGAGAAATGTCCAGGTGTTGTCATTGACCTTTTCGCAAACCGCCGGAATATGTAGCTGCCATACTATGCGCCCGACGAGCCAGGAGCCTGCACGTGGGGAGGGGACGCTTTTATGCGAAGCTCGCTAGGGGGCGCTCCGACCCAGTTTTGCAGAACGTATGGTCTTACGGGAGGTTGAGAATGATGCACCGTGTGAAGAGGCTAGGACAGTGAGGTCGACGACCCCGGTGGTGAACAATCCGTTGGCTCCGGAGCCGGTACACGTAAGTGACATTCATCAGTTTGTGTCTTTAGATTCTTCCGGCAGTGGGTTGTTTTCCCCTCCATCAGTAACGGTTGAAACTGAGGACACGGTGTCCCCTTTGCACGACCCTGTGGAAGCTCCGGGTTCAGAGACTTTGTCCAGCTTGGGAGCAGCCCCGCCTCGCGCATCTTGTCATGACCCAGCCGGGTCACCAGACGGACCCACCCTGATAATTTCAGCCGAGGGGGCTGATGTTGTCCATCACGGTCAGTTACGTTGCCGATGATGCTTCCGAGGAGGTAGGCGCGCGACCACTCTCGACCAATGAAATGTTCCAGGAAGAAGGAAGAACATGTTGCATTTAATACAGCGATGAATGAGCGGGAGGTCAGTTGGCAAGCTTGCCAGCGGCCAGTGCAAATGCAGCAGCAGGGCCAGCTTACCGCTGGTGACGAGTTTGCGCCGGAGCAGAAAGTAGGACGGGTTAGCAATCCACAGGAGTGGTCGTAGGACCAGCTGTCTCGCACACGCCTTTAACAAGCCTGGGTGGGAGAGCGCGCGTTGGCTGAAGAAGAAGCAAATACGGATGCAGAGCTCCGTCGCTTGGAAGGGACAAAGATACGACCTTATTCAGGTTCAGCCATTGTGGATGACGAGCTTCAGGTTACCGTCCGATTTGAGAGAATAGCGGTTTCACTACTAAGAAACGGGGAGCCCCTAGGTCGTTAACTGATGTGTAGAACATGTTGTCCGCGTTACCCACGGTTTTCAAATGAGTTCGCGTTACACCCCATGTCCTCTTAAAAGTGAATTGGCGCTTACATTTTTCGCATATATGCGCACATTCGGTGCGCCTCAGGGGGTTGGTTTAAGACAAGCCTGGTTTCAGCATTCCCATCGATCTTCTGGAGGACTCGTGTACGGTTTGCATTGCTAGAAGAGTACAGGGCCACGACTGGTCTTATACGTGGCCTGCTGTGTCAACCTCCGCGTTTGCGTGGCACATTTATTATTATTATCATGCTCAGAATCCCGAAGGGTACAGTTATTTATATATATATTGTTTTTTTTGGGCGATATATTGGTTGGCGCGGTTGGCGGCGGCAAGACCTATGCGTCGTCCCGAACACACGTTTGACGAGGCTAGGCGCTTTGTAGAGCAAAAAATTACACCGTGGGGTTGGCCACGACAGCTCATTGTCGAGTAGGACAGCCCTTCGTTGCATCAGGCGTTTCGGAGTTGGTGTGCCGTTAGGCATATTGCGGTTCATCCTGTCCAGAAGGGTCGGCACCAGTCTAGTGGCATGGCAGATATCTTGTGCCGCACATGTAGTCGTTTGTTGGGACAGGAGAGTACGTGGCCGGATGCGCCAGTAGCAAAGTTCTACCATGTCCTCTGTAACAGGAATGGTGCCCTATACACTGGCAACAAATAGCAGGGTGTTTTCTCACCACGTGGATATAGAATTAGTAGATATTCTGCGCGAGGATCTCGGCAAGCTAGCGACTCCAGACCTATTCGAGCACACTGAGCCCACCGGCTTAGATAATAAGGCGTGGGCTATGGATGATAAAGCCCAGGCGCAGCAGACTCAACAAGAAAACCGTTAGCGGGTGAATATTCCCATATTCAACATTGGCAGGGTGGTTGTGTTTCGCCTTGCACAGATACCGCATATATCCCAGCAGGTGTGTGTCAGGCCCGTGGATGTGCTGGCGTTAGACTCAGATATATCACATTGTGCGCATGCGGGCTACTGGGCAGTTGTACCGTGTACACATAAGCGGTGTTTGGGCATATCGAGTTCTACTTGGGGAACCCGAGCGAGGCAAGGCCCATCGGTGTCTCAATAGTACTGATTACACTAACTGGTTGTTGTACGAATTGCAGTTCAAGGAGGCCTCGATAGAAGACCGCAATGAGGCCATAGATGCCCTCACTATGTGCCTGAAGGCAGCGGCTTGAGAACGAAGTGTGAAACATATTGGGCTCGGTAGATTGTGCTGCCTCATAAACACAAACGTCAGCGCACGAATTGGGTTCGGCCCGATGATGAAGTAGTGGTCGCTCGCCATATTGGGGAGCGACTCGTTGCCAGGTGGAAGAGTGCGATAAACAAAGGTTATCGTTTTGCGATAGGCGACGGTTTTCGACGCAAGATGTAAGAGGAATGGCGGGCTTAACAGATGATGAAACGTTGCACACGACGCTTACATTCTAACATATCTTCCGTATCACCCACTTTAGCATATAATCGCCAGCGAGCAGTGGTGTTCTATATTCAAATGCGACCCACAGCGAAACGATTCGCTTCCCAGTATTCCTTCCCTTGTGTCATGAGGAACGCTACAGCCAGGCCTGCCCGTTCCCGGAGGGATGTAATATCCACAAGGGTCCAGTTCGGTACTGGGTGTTGGTACCGAACTGTCGAGGTCTACCACTAAGAAGGGGTTCAGCGATAGCTGTCAAGATGATTTGTGAGCTGATATTGTCTACCTGATGAGCTGATGTGACAGGTGGAGTATGAGAAAGCTAAGGTAACTCACTGTGCTGTGTAGAGGATTGGTGGATCACTAGGGGGAGGAAGACTTCATAGAAAGAAAGTGACGTGGATACAGTTACAGCATGTGTGGAAAGAAGAGGGTGCAGCTCATCACAGGAAGACGTAGAATTATGGTAGACCAACAAAGATATACATAAACGTCACACAGTAGGAAGATCTGAGCATTCATGCTGGAAGAGCTCGGAGATAATAAACTGTGTTTATGAATCTACTGTGTTGTGAATTACAAAAATACAAATAAATACATGGCCCTCTGGATTAGGAAATTTACGATTTACGCGGAATAAATAATATTATCCCTATATACGATTTCTGCTCGCGACCCTAAAATCCAGAGGGCCGACTAAATAAATAACATTGGGTTATATTGGTGTGGGGTTCTATTTTTCAAAATATATTCTTAGGTTTCTTGGGGTTAGCTATAAAAAAGCTAAATACATGTGAATACGTGAATATGTACGACCAGATTTGTGTTGATGTATTGCGAGCGCACAGTAGGGCTCATACATATCGCTGCTCAATATGTTGATTGGGGAGATGGATTGTGGTGTAAGAGCTGTTAGACATCGTAGATCACGAACCGAGTGCTTCACAAACTACTGTTGCGCTGAACGAATTTCCGGTAATGGATAAGCCTGAGTTGCAAGTATTGATGCCTTTCGAGGATTCAGGAGGGGTTGATCATGTAGATACCCAGCCCGATGGCAGTAATGCTCTCGGTACTAATAGTCAAGTACCAATGGGTGTCGGATTGGGTTCCGGGTCGAATGGGGATATGCTTGACCTCTTACAACCCAATAAATTTTTGGATGGCGACGATGACGACCTAAGTAAGGTATGTACCAAGTTTAACCGATACGCCAGTCTTCGCAACTTGCTCTGATTTAATGACACGAGTTCCAGGTATCAGAGAAAGCTAGTGTCCCCTTTCTATAAAAATTTCTATGTGTCACTCCTTAAGTTTGAAGTAAGAAGTTATTAAAAGCTGGTCACGCACGGGTATCTGCTGGTCAGACATCTTTGGGTAATAAGCCGCACCACGTGTACAAATTCTTATGGGAATGCTTCTATGAACGCTTGGTGAATACAAATGATGTTTCACTACCCACTATTTATACAGTTAGCAACTCGATTGCAAACAAACTATATACTCTATTTAGTTCATTGCCGCTCTCCACGCGGACGCCGTATTTTCGAAGTACTTCCCCGACGATGAAGAACAAGATCCTGACTACGACTTCTTGGCGGGAGCGCTAGAAATTGACGACAATGAGAAAGAAACTGAAGAATATCGCGCAGACCGTGCAGTTAAAATTAGCAGAAGAGAGGTACAGCTGTTGCAGAAATCACAGAGACAGTACGACACCCAAGGTGCAGGCACGCAAGATTTAAACCCGGCCACGGACGAAAGTGCGTTACTCCTACCAGGTACTGGTCTAGGGCTCCCATCTCTTCAATCGATAGATCCAATACAGTCCAAGGGGAGTATCGAGCAGACTGTCAGCACACGGAGAGTGTCTAGTGCCGCTGCTGCGCCTTCGGGTGGTCTCGCTTTGAGTCTGCCTGATTCTCTGCCCCCACTCCCGCTGCCACCGGCGGCCCTTGTTTCATATTCCACCAACTTGAATCTAGTTGCGAATCATGACAAAGGGACTATACCTGCGCCTCCAGTGGTTGAATCTTCTCCTTCTAGAATCACACCATCTCAACGAGCACGTCTTGCTGACCAGATATGGAGATTGGCCCAGGTGTGTACGTTTTGCTGCATACTTTATGGTTATAAAAGCGCTACACGCAGTAGTAGTCATAGTAGCATTTACTTTGGAATGATATGTTAGAGTGATTGCAAATGTACAAATTCACACGGGGAGTGCTCAACATGCACACCAGAACCAGTCTTTTATATTTTTTCTTGCAATTCTGTATACATTCAACTTCCTTTGGAAACTACTTTCATTACGTTAGTGCTGCGGTATCTGATATTTCTCATCTCATCTCGTGTGCTGCCTTTTTATAGGTCCTTGTTCAATTCAAAGTATATGGCAATGCCGGAGTTGACCCATACAATGGTCAGTCGATTGTCAACGAGACGCAGCAGCTTGTTGACAAAGTTTGTGACGAAGCGCGCAAGTGTAAAAGTCGCCACCTGAAGTCAACTCCAATCCCATTGGAACCACTTTTCGATGCGAACGTGATGAAGGACCTTCAGAAAGCTTATAGTAGTTCGTCTAGTGACCAAAATGGTGTAGATATAGCAGCGCGTGTGATCAAGCCATTGTGCATGCCTCCAGATGCTGAACTAAATACAGAGAAAACAGTCAACTCCACGATTGCAGCTCGCAAGGCATGCCCCGTGACACCGAAGAACATATCTGCACGGACAGTGAATGCTTCGAGAACGCATCAGCCTTTAACCATCCTCCCAAAAGGCGACAAGTCTAAACCCTCTGTAGTTGTGCGTCACGATGGCTTGAAAGACTTGGCAGTTGAAGGTGCGATTAGGTGCGCGCTGCAAGGGTAAGTTCTGTCGCATATTACCGAGTCTCTTGCTGGTCGCCACACTGCGATTTTTTTTTCACGCTCTCCCAACTTTAGCAGAATATCCATTTGAACTTGGTACGGTGTCGTCTTCATGAATAATTTTACGCGTGTATCTGGTTTTGAATACCAAAAACTATACTTGGCATCCATATTCTCCCACACATTATATACCATTTACTGGACTTTCTCTGTATTTAATAAATAGTATATGCTGTCTGCATCTAATACTAGGTACAAGTGGATCAATTGGCGCGCAATCCCAACGCTGGCTTATGGTAAAGCGCATGGTGCGAAACCTACACAACGGTTCAAATTAACAGCTCCCGACGCGAGGTATGTGGATGTTGCATGTATTTTGCTATCCTCAGTACTGGTATTTAAGTTCATATTCAATTAGATGCCGAGGGGGCAACAATGCATTTCACGAGTAATTTGAGACTAATTAACCACCTTCGTTCCCTTGTATAGCCTTATGGTTGTAGCTTTACAGTACCTATCAGCGATTGGATTTCAACTCTGCCTCAGTTCGCCTATCTGGAACGTGGTTCAGTCCCGATGTCTGCCATCATACACCGCTCATCAGTTATTTACCAGGTATAATTCTTCACAAGCTGACGCATTACATTTTATTATTGGGCGGTAGAGTTTTACGCTATCCCTGGTTTGTATAGTGTTCGTTCTGAAATCCCGAATCTTTGTTTCGCCAACGCAGGTTCAAGAATTCCACACCAGAGAGGTACGGAGATGACCCAGTGGCCAAATGGAAACAGAAGCGTAAAGCTCTAGTACTGCCAGCTTCAATTCGTGCTCCAGTTGCAGCCACACTTGAAGGTTCAACTCTCGCCATAGATTCTTCATCCAAACAAGTGCAAAACCACACTGAAAACCAAGCCAAAATAAAAAGTTCAGCCTCCCGAGCCAGTTGTATGGATTCACAGAGCGCATCGAGTAAATCCAAAGTAGCTGCACCGGGAATACCGCAACCTGCGGAGAGTACCGAGAGTCCTCCGCAACAGCGGCGACAACCTTGCAAAGTAGTCAAGGTCAGAAAAAGGCGGAAGAAAAACGCACCTGTGTCATCTGCATGGATTATCGACTCCGATGATGCTCTCGATAGCACAGCCATTGATGATGGGCACACGTTGGCACCGCGAAACCTCTCACGGCGTTCCCCATATTGTAACAAAGAAAGACTACCAAACTCATCGAAAAGCAACAGGCAAAGATCTCATGTAGACGCTCATCTGGATAAAGATAATGGGCGCCAAGCTGAAGACCTTGCGTTGAATTCAGCAGTGGGAAGTAGTGGTGCGCTGATCGGGCAACCTACTGCCCCTTCCGAAGACGAACTCTCTGACAGCGAGGACGACAGTATCCTAGACAGCTCAGTGTCAAGAACACCTACAAGCAAGGGTAGTGGAATACGAAGGAATGGGCAGAAGCAGAGTTCCAAAGGAAGAAGTGGTCAACACAAAGCCACACCTAGAGGAAGTCGGCGTGCGGGCGATGTCAATATCTCAACCCAGCTGGATCGCGATATATTTTCGGAAGATGAGATTCTAGATACAGATGATGAGGATTTTGCTCCATCAGCCAATTCAATGGGTTCTGAAACTCGGTTCCGGTCTGATTTTATCAGTATTACTGAAGACCTGATTGGTTCACCACTACCCACAGAGCAGGCGATTGATGGTTTTGATGAGGACCATCTTTCCGAGTCAGAGGAGGATACAAGTTTGAATGCAGAAATCACAACTAGCTCTAAGGAATATACTGCATCTACACACAAGGTTAGAAGGGCAACACCAGCTAAGAAAAAGGCAACAATCATTACACAACAGAAGCATATGACCGTAAAACCGAACTCGAAGATAACCTTGTCCCCTAAGAGCATGCGACTGCTTGGTAGACGGCAACAATGCTCCACGCCTGCACGCCGACAGAAAACTCAGTTTCACTCATCCACTACAGAACAAGCACCATCAAAAATGTCGGGTAGAGTTACTAGAGTGGATAATATAGTACGAGTGCCTTCGGCTGTCGATGTAGACAAAATCTCCTCTTCGTATCCAAAAGCTAATTCGACGAACGACGACTTTGAGGAAGACTCGCTACCTGAAACCGACGAAGAGTATTTGTCTCCAAGTCACAAAGCTACACGAACGCCGGATCCCGATCGCAAGCTGAGAGTAACTCACAGAAACAATGTACTCGATAAGAGGAAGTACACCGCGACGACGACGTCGCTGCACAGTGAACGCCTCACGAGTCCGATTGCTGGTACTGCAGGGGCTGTACGATCATCTGCTGCCAAGGGGTTTGTGGATAATAATTGCCCTGGGTCAAGGAAACATCGATTGGAGACTTCACCACGAGCTGACCTTCACACTGGCAAGTTTGAAGAGGATGGTTTATCTGAATCTGATGACGAAGTCAACGCTTCCGGTGGCCGCGAAAAAGCCGCTGTGAACCACAAACGAGCGCGTGTCGACAGCTATTCTCCCATTAGCAGAGTCGGCGGCGCCAACGCGATAGCTATACTCAGTCCGAGCAGCGTTGTGCGCACACACGGCATGGATAGTGACCCGTCTGTGTCTTCGTCAAGTGCTAGCTATAGGTCAATAACGAGCTCTCACGCACGGCATCAGTATCGACATCGTGATCGGGATAGACAAACCAATTTTGAGCAAGATCAACTGTCAGAAACAGATAACGACGACGACGACGAAGATGCTGTTTTGAATGGGGGATATGGTCGCGATAAGCAAATAATTGCTCAATATACACCTGCAGAGATGGGTCACTCCGCTCGCGTGCCACGTCCAGATAATTTAACAGTCGATAGTATGCGCAACACTTTTCATAGGCGCTCACCGTGTCCCCGCGGGACAAATGAAAATGCAAGCGACATGGAAGAGGTTAGCCATCGGCACAGGGCTCGTGCACCAGTCCCACAGCGTATGGGTCATGGAGAAGAAGCTCGGATGTCATCCTCACATAAGAAGCCAGAAGTGAATTCTCCCCCAAAGGACAGTACCGTGACGAAATCGCAAGATTACATTGCTTATACAACTGCGAAATTAAATAGCGCAATCGTTGAACGATTGCCCTCAGTTGATACGGCGGAGGCAGAGTTCAGGGACATCCTAGGCGGAACTTCAGCATCTCAACAACAAACGCATACATTCGATGTCAGTGATCTTTCAGACACTGATGAGGAATAGATACGTTTTGTAGTATCAAGCAGATGTCGAGATAAGCCGGACTCAAAAGCCTCGCCTAAACTCCAATTCTATCAGAGAAGATGAAGTTGATCATTCGACGTTGTACCAAAAACGCTCCTTGTGCTTCACAAGCACTTTACTTTGTAGGATATCGCCATCTTTGGCTTCAAGATGCATCTTTATCGTTGAGTGTCTTGACGATAATTAAAGATTCGAGTTCGAGTGGTATTATAAAGTGCCTGCACTACATTATCCATAGTGTACTATGAACGCAATGAAATATTTGGTGGCGAACGGATACTAGATTTCTATTAACGTGTTTGAGCAATCGGGAATTATGAATATCCAGACATGTATATATTTTCAAAATTGGAAATTGGAGACATAGAGAAGGGTACGCTTTATGCAGGTCTTAAGACATCGTGTCTAACAGCCACTTGTCTACTGACTGTCGATAGACAGGTCCTAGCCTTCTATAGTTAGATAAGATGTGTTCTGAGTAGCCCGGATCGATTCTGTCCAGCTTCTCTGTAAAAAATGATGCACTTTGGTGTCAATCTATACTACCCGATGTCCACGCAATGAAACCTTAATTGTAGACGTCAAACTATGCTATCATAGCCTACCCTGGCCATTCGACCAGTATCAATCCTCGACAGGGATATATACCCGTCCATGTAGTAGCGCCAAAATTCGATACTATGCGGTCTCGTGATGCGAATCATTATTGAATACAAACACAACGACATGCCTGTCTTGATGTATAAGTTATGATGGGCAGATTGATTGAGCACCCAATTTTGCCTTTTCGGCTCGATGTTATAGCTCGTCCACGATAAATTGCCTTGCCAATCATGCAGCTGTTGTATTGGTAGTAAGTGACGATTCACCCATATTCATAAATCTCGGAGAGAGGCTTGAATCTAAGCGGAGATCGAGATAAACCGGTACATCACAATATTGATTGCTATGTGTACTGCATCCGTGCATGACTCTGCCATCATTTGCCTTACAAACCAGCATATCTAATACATAATTTAAATACACAAATCAATGTACCTGCCATTCGTACTAACTGATCGCTTCAACCATGAACCACCACGCTTTCAAGGGCTTGTTTTGAAGATTGTTCGACTATCTCGCCCATCGTCAACTATCTTGCAGCCCAGATGCTAACTGTATTTCACAGGCCTATCTTCTTTTGCCTCTCGAAAAGGTCCCAGTGTTTCTTCACCGCAGTTGGATCGGGATTACCAGCTCCCCAAGTAGTGTATTTTGCCTTGTCTTCCCCTTCTCCCTGACCCTCAACGACCAATCCCTTTCGTACGACATATGTAACCCTACCGGACAGATTTCTATCTCGCTTTTGATTCGCTTGATCTGATTGTAGGGGTGAGGCCGACTGACGCGTAGAGGATGCCTTGCGTGGAGTGATCATCTTCAAGTACGCCATCCGAGATAGTGCCTCCTGTAGAAGCATTGTCTCGAGGTGAATTTCTACTGATTTGGACTCGCGACGATACTCAATATATCTATTACTATAGGTACGCTACTGAATTCATTGTGATTGAAACGGAATGATACAAAGTCCGACAAGGTCAAAACAATGCACCCGTCTATTAGAATGAGCAAGAAGTAGAATTGGCATGGTGCACAGTGTCTTTTGTGTGCAGTGGCACGTATTCGGAAAATAGATGAGCTCCGTGAGAGAATTCGATCATATCTACTACAGGTGCCAACTGAAAATAGGCGAGAAGAGGCAGTATATTTATCGCCCATACCTACAATTAAATACGCAATAATATAACGTTGCACTCTAAGGCTCTGATTTGCCAAGGATGTGATTAACGAGTGGTTGGTACATTCTATTGGAATTGGCCACCGAGCATACAAAATAACATGTAGCAAACTTAATGAGAATAGCATTCATGCATTGTACCGCTCTCCTTAGAGAAACACGGTTGAACTCTACTGCAAAATCAAATTTAAAATACAGGAAGGAGAGATGAAAGCACATAACTTACGTGTTCGAGACTAGCAATCATCTTGGTGTCGGTTTCATCTTTATGCTTTCGAAAAGCCCCACGAATTTCTTTCAGTTGAATTGCGCGACTACCAGCGCTGGGCACTAGATGCGCCTACAAGACGAATTTGTACCGGATGAGGTTCCGGAGATATTCAAAATTTTGATAAGGTATACGAGGAAGAATACCAATACAGATGTATGCAATCAAACGTATACACACATACATATTACTAATATATACCTACACATTCAAATTCACAAACACACACACGCACACACACACACACACACACACACACATATATATATAAATATAAATATAAATGCAAAATATACATACATAAATACATACACACACACACACACACACACACACATATATATATTA
>NW_014039896.1:31223-33322 GCF_001186125.1 Sphaeroforma arctica JP610 | reverse complement strand
ATATATATATAAATACATTTCAAAAGATATTTGGTGTTTTTATTTTTATTTTTTATGTGTGTATCAGTACGTATCATCTATCGATATCCAAACTTTTGGGCGAACTGTCGCTGAACGTGATACATACTGCTGGGGTTCGTTTATAGCTTCAAGTGCTTTGTTGATGCCATCTGCTATAGTACTTCATCATGCACGTGCCTGCGTGGAGACTATAATATATTTTTATGCCTCTCTTAGCGTCGGACAACTGTAGAATTGTGTAGACTATGGATGAATTACATTTTTAGACTTAATATTAGTAGTTGTTTATAGATTTCTAGACGTGGTATTAGTAGTTGTTTTCCGATTTCTAAAAGCTATTATATCGTTCACAACTTCCAGAGTTACCTGGTGGTGCATGCACCAATGCGCGCACTCCAAAATGTACCACTAATCTTCACTCCATTGTTGAGGCCTCACAGGCACTACTGTATCAGAGGTCCGGAGGATTCGCCCTACGTAGGTATGTATGTGCTCATGGCATTAGTGATTTTGTCAGCAAACAGTGTTCCTAGTCAACGCATGCAACGTGTGGCATGGTTCACAGTCATGCCGAGGTTATGAACAATAACACCAACCTGCGCTTCTCGCTTCAGGTGGATACTACCACGGGAAGATCCTGTTCCCCAAAGATTACCCTTATAAGCCACCCGGTATCATGATGGTTACACCATCTGGCCGATTTCAGACAAACACAAGGTACTGTTGTCGATGTTTTACATGGAGCGTTCTAGCCCGAGTCTTCGGAATATTTTCCCTGTTCTGCTGCTGACATACATAGTTTAAAAAAGTATCTGAGTGCGCGATGTTTCTCTTGTCACTCAACCATTTCCCGATTACTCTCTCCCAAATATAGGCTGTGCTTATCCCTGAGTGACTTCCATCCAGGTAATTTCGTATTAGAATACCGCATTCAAGAAGTTGCGTGCAACCGATACATTGAGCGTCTAAGGTCCACTGACAAGTCATGTTTACAAATACAGTTGTGAGTGAATTCAAATTCAATTTGTTATAGCTAGCGCTGAAAGCCTTTTATCAAGGTTGCAACGTACAAACGTGCGATCAACATTGTCAACTGTCCACCTTATGCCATCCCCTTTCCTATTTCCATCTCTCGTCAGATACATGGCATCCGGCATGGTCCGTGTCTAGTATATTAATTGGGCTCCTCTCCTTTATGCTGGAAAACACACCCACTGCGGGTAGCGTGGAAACCACAGACACGCGCAAGAAGATACTGGCCCAGAAGTCACTGGAGACAAACCTAGCCAATGTCAAGTTTGTCAAACTATTTCCGGAAATTGCAGACGAGATTACAAAGGTAGCGTGTGTTAACTTTTCTTATTGCAGAATATGCGCCCGCCTTTGATCTCATTTGGCACTTGTAATATTTTGTCTTCTTTTTAACGTACTACAATTTTATCTTGAATCCAGAAACTAAATGACAGATATAGGTTGCAAGGTTCATCGAGCATTGGCAAACAGTCAAGCAAAGAAGATAGCAGCAAGACCAAACAACGGGGATCAGACTTGATAGCGAATGTAATACTGCTTATAATCATAATTATATTTGTTTGGGTGGTGTCAAGGATAATAGAGGAAGTGTAACATCTCGAGTAGCGCAGATGAACTGCATAGAGCGGCTTTTCTATAAGAAATAAAGACGAGAGTATCGTACGAATCGAGAATGGCCAGCCTTACATTCGAGATAAGAACTTAATATAACAGGCCGGGGTGGGATGGTTACCGTGAGAATTAGCTAATTATCTGGAAACTCTGTTTTCATATGTATATATTACATACATACATACATACATACATACATGCATGTATGAATATATAAATATCTATATTTATATAAATATATATATATATATATATATATATATATATATATACTATATATATATATATATATATATATATGTATATATATATAAATATATAAATATATATACATGCATATATATATATATCTATATAAAAATATATATACATATAAATACATACATACATACATACATACATAAATACATACATACATACATACATACATGCAT
>NW_014039896.1:18033-30597 GCF_001186125.1 Sphaeroforma arctica JP610 | reverse complement strand
TGTATATAATAATATAATAATAATAATAATAATAATATAATTATATAATAATATAATTATTTAGTAATATAACACAATAATATAATATGACATATATACATAGACTTTGTATGCGTTGAAATATTTGAGATTAAGGTGGGGTATCCGTGTGGTATTTGCGGTGTTGAACGTAGATGATCATATATTATTCCTCGTTTACCAAACCTAATCCATGTATAGGGCACAGGCAATGGGGCGAGGAAGTGTAATAAAGGGCTTCTTCGCAATAGCTAGGTCAACTACTAGATACGCCAGCGAGCATGAGTGTACTATTTATTGGCATGGTCAGCTTTTGATCACTTTCCTGGCCGTTTGACGTAACTGTGCGTGTGTGGACACTGTCTGCATGCCCGGGATAGGCGATTTTGTCGTATGCGAGTCCTCTGTTGGGTCATCTGCATCGGGATGTATCTGCTTCCAGTTATGCCCATTGATGATATTCTGTAACAGTAGAGTATACAGGAAGCGAAAGGAGCCGACAACACATTAGCAATAATCTCACATCCGTGACTTCCACACATAACCAACGAAAGACAAGTGAAATAGGATCCGGCGCAATAACGTACCGTGGCGTGGTTATAGCCAACGTCAACGATCTCATGGAACGCTCCGAATTGCAGCGTCGAGTACACGTCGATTGGCGGTCTGACAAGATTTATATAGTTCTTGTCTGCAACGGATTCGAACTGGCGCACACAAGAGACGTAGGCTAAGCGCGACTGAATCTCCGCCATATCGGGAACCTGCCAAGATATTGGTTTGGGACTTTTGAGCATATATTCAATTTTGAAAAAAGAAAAGAACAATTCCGGGAATCGCGTAGAAAAATTTGCTATATATCCTGGGCTGGTAAAGGCTGTGTTTGTGAGCAGCGGACTTAAGCACACCAACTACTGCCAACTACTTCCATATAGCATAATGTGAAACACTGAAAACATTGAATCGGGCCGAGAGTACGGAAACCAGAAAGTGTATATAACTGACACACGATTTAGAAACGACTGACTCGATAAAGTATGTTTTCAGCGGAGATGGTGCCGATCACAGCCATCGAACATGGCATGCCAATTGCACACAACCGAAGGCTAGCAATTTCGGGTATGCACAGGAATCCTACACATACAATAGCAAGGGATCAGCATACCTTAATGGGCGTGGCAAACGGATTCCAGCGTTTCCACAATAACCACCAACCGCTCAAAGAGTCTCCGTAGTTGGTGAGATCCTTCTCGTCTTTCGAAGACACGTCGACCGCAATAATCGACTGCGCGCCCATATCACGCATGATGTCCGCCGGCAGATTATTGGTGTACCCTCCTAACGTAGATAGATACAATGAGAGATTGTTTATGAGCTTCTGTATACACGAATTTGTTAATGCGTGCCAATCTAGCGTGCGAGTGCAACTGTCATAGATGTGTGCACTGCTTTTAGGGTATTGGGGTATTAAACACACGTGTCGGAGCTCGTAGGTGCAGAAAGTGAGCTACGTAAAGGATGTGTTCTTATATTCCACCTGACTGCGCAGAACGACACAGCGGCGTGGTGGCAACCACTCACCGTCAACCAGCAGATGCCCATCTTCTGGATCGCACAACGGGGGAAGGTATCCGGCCAATGTCATACTGGAACGCACATATCGCCAAAGAGTGCCATGGCGATGTATCTTCATTTTGGAATCCGTCAGATCCGTGGTAATACCTGGTAGTATGGCACCAGCAGAATGTCTGAGCATGAGTTAGCTGAGCTATACAATACCTTAGCACACATACAACACCATACAGCAGGCCCTTTCACACGAGCGAAATAGCCCCGGCAAACAAAAAAAAACCATAGAAAAATGTTGACACACGGATAGTTTGTACCCGTTACTGGACACCAAAACTAAACCTTTTGTTCGTTCTTCACCACATACAAGCCAGGAATCACAATGCAACTGAGAACAGCTCAGATCGATCACGCGTCTGTGAAACATACAGAAGTAGGGGAGCCATAGATCCTCTATAAGCTGCTCTTGGAAAAGGTCGTGTATGCTGGTATTGAAACTGCTGCCATTGAATATAGCCGTTATGGGATAGGTCAGATCCATGATCTTGGCCCATAAGCTGGCCATCGCAAACGACCAAACTTGGGCACGCTCCCACACTCGTTCCCACTCTGTCACTTCGCTGTAGAGCCCTCCTATTTAATGCGAGTCAGAGCATATCAATCATCATGAATTTGCCATTCGTGTTCCGAGTTAAGAAAAATGTATAGAAGAGGTGTAATACTTCAATGATGAATACAACCGAAGGTACGAAGGGACATGAACCGTAGAATTCGAAATGCACTCGTGATTCTGCTGTTGCTTACGTGTACCATTGCCATCTGAAGAGAAGTGTGTTTGGTCTTGGTTTCCTGTACAGCTACCGATTTCATTCTAGCGGTAATACTATACGCACACACACACAAACACACACACACCACACACACACACACACATATATATATACCTGCATATACATAAACAAACATATACATTATACACACACATATATATATATATATATATATACATATATATATATATATATTATATATATATATAAAATATACATACATAAATTCATACATACATACATACATACATAAATACATACATATATACAAACATACATGCATAAATTCATACGTACATTTTCACAACATACACACACACACACATACATCCATTCATACATACATACATACATACATACATACATAACAGACAACATACATACATACATACATAACAGACAACATACATACATACATACATAACAGACAACATACATACATACATACATAACAGACACTCACACACACGCACACACACACATATATATATATATATATATATATATATTAAAAGGATGAACTTGACCATAACTGAGCAAAAGTACCTATAAGTGCTCCTATACTTGTACCGCCAACCATGTCGATGGGTATGTTGCTTTCTTGGAGTGCATGCAGTATACCGATATGACTGAGCCCACGGGCACCGCCTCCGCCCAGTACAAGACCAACACTCGTGTTGGTCAAGCGCCGGGCAAGCCTATTTGGTGTGCACATGATTGATGAAGAATAAGCATATGTCAATATGAATCGGTAGATTCGATTGGTCAAGTCTCTGACGAATCTAGCTGCAATAGATGCGAACTGTTGCACAACTGAGTGACGAATCGATGAGAATAAAGGCAACTATACTCAAATGGCAAGCACCGTAAAAGCTAAAATGAATATTCAAGCTTAAGCACAAATCAGTATGAATTGGATGAAGTAGCATGTGTACCATTCAATACGTGCCTAGTGGGTCTGTCTGGAGGCCGGGCGAGCAATGACTTAATAGCACAGATCAATATGCTTTTGATACGAATAGAAACAAACAAAGCGGTAGCCTAGGTTCCTAATTAAACATGTAACGTTCGCCATGGCTACGGGTATGACAAAAATAGTCTCAGAAAATCCGTGGCTGTTCTCCGCGGCTGTTCTCCGCGGCTGCCCTTGACAGAACACATCCAGAACACACGTGGATACAAACCAAGCACACCATAAGAACTTAAGGATAAAACAACCGGAGTGGCGATTCGGAGGGGTGGAAGTCCCCATCTGACAGCCGTGAAGGAGGGATGTGGCGATGCACACCCCACTAGCCACGCATCCCTGACACAACACCAACGGAATAGATACAAACATCGCAGACCAAGAACAGACCCGAAACCCCTACGAACGCCGTACCTTGAGAAATCGGAGTGGATGTTTGGAGGGGTGGTAGAGGCCGCCTGGTAGCCATGGAGGAAGGCACGCGCACAGCGGATGTGGTGATGGGCCGTGCACCAGTCACGCAGATTCAGCCATTCCACGGTACGCGTTGGCTTCTTGCGGAACGAATGCAGCAAGACCAGCTCCTGCGATGGGCCGTGGGATAGAAAGTACATAGCTTAATGATACGCGCACAGCTGAACGAGCTCCTCCAATGATTTTAACGCATGAGGGCGAGATGTTGGCATAAACGGATACTTAGGCACTAAACGCTTGATACGAATGTAACAAAAATGAATTGGGGTTTGTGATGTGCCTTGTAGTACATATTTGCCACTGTGCAAATAGGGCGTTAGCAAAGTAGATGCAAGACATTGGTGTGTTCACGGGACGGCACAAGATGACAGATACAGCAAAACCATACTCTACGACGAGTGGAGCAAATACCAGTGCTTCAAAGGCTTATACAAAGACCACGCAGTTTGTAGTGCATGTCAAGCCAGTTTGCAATGCATGTCAAGCCAGTTTGTAATGCATGCCAAGCCAGTTTGTAATGCATGTCAAGCCAGTTTGCAACGCATGTCAAGCCAGTATGTAGTGCATGTCAAGCCAGTTTGTAGTGCATGTCAAGCCAGTTTGTAGTGCATGTCAAGCCAGTTTGTAGTACATGTCAAGCCAGTTTGTAGTGCATGTCAAGCCAGTTTGTATACATGTCAAGCCAGTTTGTAGTGCATGTCAAGCCAGTTTGTAGTGCATGTCAAGCCAGTTTGCAATGCATGTCAAGCCAGTTTGTAGTGCATGTCAAGCCAGTTTGTAGTGCATGTCAAGTCAGTTTGCAATGCATGTCAAGCCAGTTTGTAGTGCATGTCAAGCCAGTTTGCAATTCATGTCAAGCTGAGTAGACGAAACAGAATTGGAAATACAAGACTCAACTATGGGCTAACATCGGCGCAACGAACGTACCTTCTGAGCACGATTTGTTATCGATTCCAGATCTCTCTCCACAGCACCTGTTGATTTAACATGAAGATTTAATGAACCAATACCCATGTCAATGCCATTCAGCGAAGCAGTGAAATATTACGATAACACCCGGATATGAAAAGTACTCTGCATTATACATTGACTCAGAATTGATAAAAATGCAATGAGTGCACAGCTTACCGACTGTAGGTTCGTTGTCACCCAGACCAACGATTAGTATGCAATCCGCTTGGCGCACACAACGCTTGGTCCAGGCAGAGGATTTCTTATCTGTCTCGTAGAGCTGATATCAGGCATGTTTCAATTGATCAGTGAACTGGCGAAGGGCTTCTCAACTTAAGACAGTTCCCTCTTGCACAGACATTTTCGAAACAACCGAGTTTTGTCCTCGAGAGAGTGGACTATAGACTCATTAGCTACATACCACAATATTGTGATGCTCCTCCTGCTCCCCTAGCCAACTGATGAGTTTGTACTCATGTACCGTGCTGAATACCTCGTCACCCATCATTTCTTCCACCTGCATGGACAACACAGAATGAGCTGTGGTACAAATCCCTACAACTAAAACCGATTGTGACAGGCCAACTACAAACGATGAACGGCGGAGAGGCATGCCCTTCACGGTATTCGAAATAACACAGCGATCCTGTACACAGCACACAGCACCATAAAGACCATCAGACGGACAGTAATTCGTGGCTCGTGCTGAGCATAACATATCTCAGACCATATAGATATCTATGTAGCATAAGCCACTACTAACCATCAGTCTCATCGCACATACCCTATTCCGTGTCAGGTGCAGGCAGGACCCGATGGTGCTCAGGGCTGCCGTGAGCCTCGCACAGAACTGATGCAGCGGCACGTCATTGCTGACGGCCACCACAGCCACAGTGGACAGATTCTTGTTGGTGGACATGCGCTCCTCCTCTTGTTGGTAGAGAGGGGCGGTAGGGCCACCTCGCTGGGGGAGGCAGATACCGAATGCAACAGAACGTCAAGGACGGATTGTTTTGGGTATGTAGTGTATAGTTGATTGGTATAGGTATGCAGTGTATAGTCTACTGGTATAGGCATGTAGTGTATAGTTGATTGGTATAGGTATGTAGTGTATAGTTTATTGGTATAGGTATATAGTAAATAGTTTGCGATGAATTCTTCAAGGATATTTGAAAAAATCACAGTTGGAGGAGTTATTACAACAGGCGATGAGTACAAGATGATAAACTCTGTTGCGCAATAGTTTTGTATGAGGGCCGATTCGAGTTCGTCCGTTGAACGGAGGCACACCGAGTGCAATGCCGAAAAGAAAAGTTGCAACGTAATGAGATCATTGATTTCCTGCTTATCCGTGGTCGGCAACTGTGAACCGGAAGACAGTGCAGACCCATGTCATTGGTATTCGAGGTCCAATAGATGGGAATATGCTGACGACACAATCCCGTGTACTACAGACAAATCAAATTCTGGTTTTACATTTAAGTCTATAATCAAGCCTACACAGATAGTGAGCAGTGCGGCAGTTGAACTGCAAACTAGATATAGGGGACGCATTACTACACACACACACATGTTAGGTGCCTACATCTCGACACCTACCGGTAATTCCATAGCACCAAGCAGCCGCTCTCCCAATTTACGGGTGAAGGCATTGGAGACCTTGGGGTACTTCTGTCTAATCATTTCAAAGAGCTCGCCCTATTAAACGATAGCCAAAACAGATAAATTGGGATTGGGCAATACGTGGCGTATAGGTGTCTACTGTCGCTGGTATCAATTAGGAGATATATCGTCTTAAACAAACATGTCACGCCAGCTGTCCAGTCGCAGATACGTTGGAGACAGTTGGCGGAGATACACGACGCAATCTCCGTGAAGTGTCCACACATTACACAGCAAGGCACAACCACAACATTCTGGTCCACACATTACATAGTAAGGCATAACCACAACATTCTGGTCTACACATTACATAGCAAGGCACAACCACAACAATTTGGTCCACACATTACACAGCAAGGCACAACCACAACATTCTGGTCCACACATTACATAGCAAGGCACAACCACAACATTCTGGTCCACACATTACATAATAAGGCACAACCACAACATACTGGTCCACATATTACATAACAAGGCACAATAACAACATTCTGGTACGGAAACCTTGCGAAAAAGTGGTATTCCAGCGCACACCAGGTGTTAACCACGCGCTTGTCGACAGTTCAACTTACAGGTAGCTTAGCAAGCTCAGTGTCCCGGATTGCGTGGACCGACGTAGCGCGGGGAGTGGCTGTGAGCAACTCAATCTCACCCACACTCTCACCCCTACCGAACTCAGTCACAAGCGTCTTGCGACCGCCTTGCCTACTCGTTACCACAGAACGCACACTGCAGCAGCACCAGGAATAGCAATAGTGCATGAGACATTGGATGGACGAGAGCGGCTTTGACTAATAAACGTAGTCATGGGAGCGCACACCAGTGCAAGAGTTGTTTAAGAACAGCGACTAACTAATGGTACACTTCGACTCACGCACGGCTGTGGTTCTGAAGAAATTACATAGCAGGCAGTTTATGGTCTCTGGCTGGGAAGTGAGATCTCATCCGGGTGACACACAAAAGCAAAGGAAAGCGACATGTACAAACTTCACAGGTGAATGATTGGTTGAATGTAGTAACCGAGGCATGAGCTATAAAATGCTAACGCCAAATTCTCGCTTTTTACCCGATGCGATGGATCGTTGAGTACATTAGCTGAGGGGCATTTAAAACCCTACGCGCGAGAGACAACCTGGTAGACCAGTAGCCCCATATTCTCTCGGAGCACGCAACAAAGAACAGGTGAGTATCTGATATCTATTCGGCGTGACATAGACTGCTGAAGACAACTGTTTGACGCGACACAAACTGATAAAGCAGTAGCGGGAAGTTTGCGTGGGACATTATATAAAAGGTAGGTAGGTAAATGAATGCTATCTACAAAGCACGAGAACCTTTGCCGAAGCAGCAACAATACGCCTCCCATTGAGTATAAGATAATATATAAAATAAATACTACGCGACACAAAGTACAGAACTTCTCGCGGCGTACCGTCCGTTGAGTACGATGTACAGTGCCACAGCCTCGCTGCCTTGCTTATAAACTAATTTCCCGGCTTCCACCTGGCTCCAGTCCACACCAAAATCACATTTGCGCACCAGCGGCGAGACACGTGACACTCCTGCAATGGACCGCACGAGCCATGAGAAGGACAAAAATGAGAGTGCGACAGAAGGAGCGACAATATACACAAGTGTATTTTACTTGCAACAGACATAGCTCAGATGATAACAGAATGTCTGTATCAGAGCGACCACGGATACAGCAGCACGATGGGGTGCGATCTAAAAACGAACGAACAGACCAAACAATCGGAGTGCTATCTGAGACAAGTATACTCTGTCCGAGTAGCGGAATTCCACAAGAATAGCAATGAGCTGCACAGTCCCCCATGCAGCCGTCAACATAGCCAGGGTGATGGCCTGTCGTTCACGAACATCTAAGTAGACCCGAATGGATACTCGAGCAATCGCAAACGTCGCGAAAGATACAGAAGATACGTACACAAGGGAGCGAGAGCTTCATACCGTGCAATGCAAATAGCAGCATGGACGGAGGGCTGTCGTTCATGAGTATCTCAAAGCTCTGGACAGACAACTTGAGCATCCGCACGGGCTTATCTCCCGTCGAAAGAGTATAGAACGACGGCATACTGGTGACCAGAGACATCTCGCCTATGGTTTCACCAGGCTGAGCCACCATGACGACATGCTCCAACCTGGTGCCCTCAGAACTCCCCTGGTAATGGATGATTAGGCGACTACAATATATGAATGCACATATACATTATATATAAGCAAAAGCAAGTGTTGAGTAAACCGAGTGCATCATGCTCAGCAGAAAAACCCATTGATCATTGGTGGCATATTTAACCCAGATCCAGTCTACAGGCCGATGAAAGTCCACAGGATATTCGCTTCCCGTTTCTCAGCCGAATCGCACTTTATGCACTGGCAATAGTCTATCCATGTTAGGTTTAGCGACAAAAACAAAAACATTTACAACACACCTGGTAGCGTTGACTCGTAGTTGGTGTAAGCGAAGCCTCGATCGTGCCTGAAATGACGTGGTACAGATGGCAGTCGAGGTGTGGCTGCCCTTGTTCTACCAAGACCGTATTACCTTCAATTATGTCATGCTCAACTAGTTTGTGGACTGTAGCAAAATCAAAAAGTGTCGTTGTACGAGTCAATATCAATGGGAGATCAGCTTTCCTTGCCCTAAGCCGGGGGATCAGCCATGTCGCTTTGATGAGTCATATTCTCTCAAATGACGGGAGGCCACTCTAGACTTGTGACCATGCTTCATCCACACCATTGATGATAGATCGCCACAACGTATCAAGCCGTGCACGGAAGAGGCAGCACCAATTCACCTTTGACAGAACAAACAATCAACACATACGGCAGCATACCCAATTCCTTGTTGAGCTTGAACTGCTGGCAGAGTGCTTCAACCCCCTCCTCAATCAATTGGGCCACGGTTTGGCCTTCCTTCAGGTCTTCCAACCGCGGAGCTGAGTTCATACTGCGCATGACCGTTTGGTCCTGAGTGTCTGAGGTGTTTGACCCGTGGCGACTAACACGCCCTCCAGACTTACCCCGAGTGAACATCCCAAAACCCAGCACATCCTTTGTCGGGCCAAGTTTGGTGAAGGTCTTGCCCACCGCCCGCACACTAAGCACACAATATAGAAGCGAGGTCAAAAAATAAAAATAAAAATAGATTGGTGTAAAATGTGTGGAAGCGTTCTGTTGGTATTGTTGAGTCAGGAGTAATCGGTTGTCGTAGAGATTAAACCAGAAATTGCTTGCGAGGAGGAGATGATTTAAGAACACAGGGGTGTAAATTGTAAGAAGAACATAGAGCTGATTATTTTAAGCCTTATTTAGATATGATCAGAATTTGGAATTCGTACGCAAAAATGAACCCTTCTGTCCATACTAGTATGCGGTAGATGCAAACCGTTTACAACGACAGACACTCACGGACCACTACAATAGATAGCTCAACGCTAAAATGTACTTCATCCCCCACTTCAGATACCAAATGTGAGGGTATTTGCAACAACGAACGTTCCAGGCAGCTGACAAAACCACAACGCAAGACGAGTACTTCCTTACCGTGTAGTAGGATTTTTATGCACGGGGTCGATGGGCAGGAACAACTCATGGGTGAGACCCAAGTAATTATACAGAATCAGTAGCGTGACTCGCTGCAATCGGACCAGAATCATGCTCGCCATTTTGGTGCTTGCCGATGGGAATCTGTCGAATATTGGCTTGGCCTGAGCCATGGGCACTCGTAACACCTGTGTCGGGATAGCAGGGCGATGGGGTGGCATTATGTGAATGAGTTGTTCCAAGGATATCTGAAACGTATACAACCATTAAGAATGGGTCTGGTTCACTGCCCACAACAGCAACGCATTAATCACAAACGGGATACGCTTAATATTGTCAGAATGCGATGGAGAATTTAATTTCTAGCAAGTCTCAATAACGAGCAAATATACACACCGTTGCTGGAGTTATAGCCCTCGCCTCCACAGACACAAATTGGGATGTATGCCCCGCCATCACCTCTAAGATACTGACCAGACTCGACACACTTCCTGAGAGAGTTCAGATGGATCAGTGTTTTGGCTAAGGGGAATATACTGACACCAATCCTTCGAAAAATCCACACACAAGGCGCAGGCATAAATACCGAAGGCTTTGGGTCAGTATTATAAAACACCCTTCTTCCAAGCATTGTGTAGTCGAAGCAACGATATGGCAGATTGAAAGCAAATTGGCACATTCTCTGTGCACGCACCGGGGGCTCCAAAAGGGGAACCGCAATTAAAGCATAACCTGCTTCAAAAATTAACACAATCCAGATCCAAATTAAAACTACCAAGTAAAACAATGATGCACATTACCTCCTGGCTGGACAACGTCCATCACAGTGTATTGCTCTGTCTCTTTGTCTTTGGCGACAACCTGTATCTCGCCACTGCTGACGACGTATATGGAATCATCCGCGTCGCCTATTTTGAAGAGGTTCTCCCCTTTGTACAACGATATGGTAGCCACATGCTTCACCAATTCCAGCACAACGGGACTCTCAAAATACCCAAACACACGGCAGGTCTTCAGTATTACGAGCACCTCCGATTGCAAAGTGTTGTTGTGGTCGTCTGAGGGACATCAGGTTACGCAATTGTTAGAGAGATATACAGATCTGCCCATACCAACACGAACATCCGTAGATTCATCGCACATCGACAATACCATTAATGTGTCACTAGTTCGTATGATAAGATAACAGGCCGGAATCGGTGCAAGGAGGCTCAAGCTCGGATGGCTTCCAACAGACTTCGGACGAGAACTGCTGGACAACCATACGAAACACCCGAGGGGAATATATGCTGGTTACACTAGAAAACTCGCAAGCACTCTCGAAGAGATAGGGGTTTAGGTTTCAAGCACAAACCCATGAGCGAGGCCGTGCGATAGAGCATTAAGGATCTCAAACCACTCCCATCAAGATTGAATCAGCGCACAGTTCCCTCAACATGAACATACCGGTATCTTCCCAGCCTGCTTCAAGGAACGATGCCGGTGCTTCCCGTACACGTAGTCTAGGACCGCCCTTGGCGCTGTTCTTCTTCTTGCGCAACAGAACATTCTTCGGCAAAACGTTCTGAATGGTAAGTGGGTAGGCATAGCAACCACATTAGCAGCGAGTGATTGCAGAAGTCCCACGCACAACATGTGAAACCCAGCCGAGATGTACCTCTTAAAGTTTGAACATTCATGGTAACGACTGTACACAGGAGTGTGAGACGCGCGTTAATTAAAACGGGATCATACACACTCGTGTATGAGAAGTGTGTGATTGAATCCAGAGACACTAGGTAACCGCCTGCAGTGAAGGACTGCCACTCCACACAGCACACTCACCGACGCGAATTGCATCCAGTGATCACGGTTGAATCGCTCTTTAAGAGAGGAGAACGTCAGGCCATCGTCGCTGTCACTCAGATCAGTTTCTGACCCGGACTCCCGGTCGTACTCACTTGCAATGCGATGATCGTGTGGTCTGCAACAGTAATGTTTGACAAATGTATGTGAATGCATAGTTGTACTGGTTATAGATCAGAAGTAGTCCTTGATCTGTTGCAACTGATTCTCGAGGAGGCAGACGTCCGTAAACGATCGTGGACGAAACGGACACACAGTGGTGCGTATGACACACAGTGGTGCGTATGACACACAGTGGTGCGTATGACACACAGTGGTGCGTATGACACACAGTGGTGCGTATGACACACAGTGGTGCGTATGACACACAGTGGTGTGTATGACACACAGTGGTGCGTATGATACACAGTGGCGCATATGACACACAGTGGTGCGTATGACACACAGTGGTGCGTATGACACACAGTGGTGCGTATGATACACAGTGGTGCGTATGACACACAGTGGTGCGTATGACACACAGTGGTGCGTATGATACACAGTGGTGCGTATGACACACAGTGGTGCGTATGACACACAGTAGTGCCGTAATGGACCACACTAGTACGGTGCCGTATAGACCACATGAGTCTCGTAGTTACCGTACCGAGAACGTTGAACGGTCTAACCGTACGTAACGTA
>NW_014039896.1:16481-17838 GCF_001186125.1 Sphaeroforma arctica JP610 | reverse complement strand
GTATGGACTACCACGTAGTACGTAGGGTACGACCACGTAGGTCGGCGATAGTGACACACAGTGGTGCGTATGACACACAGTGGTGCGTATGACACACAGTGGTGCGTATGATACACAGTGGTGCGTATGACACACAGTGGTGCGTATGACACACAGTGGTGCGTATGATACACAGTGGTGCGTATGACACACAGTGGTGCGTATGACACACAGTGGTGCGTATGACACACAGTGGTGCGTATGACAACATAGAGCTCTTATTTCCTACGAGAAGGTGACGCACACAACTCCCGTAACACCTCTACTGTCGCAACCCTTTCCTGCTCAATAGACTACGGAGCACAGCAAACTATGCTACAGACGCCTGCAAATATACCTGTCTGGATCAGAGTCATGCATATCGCTCTCGTCAATTAAAGGCATCATCACCGTTGGAAAGGACCGGTTCCGCTTGAAAGTCGTGCGGGAAGCCCTAATCCTGCTACAAAAAAAGGGGACGCAAATATGAGAAGATAACCTCGACTCACAAACAGCTCTTGCGAATGAGGCTTAACAATCTGCTGTACAAAGGCAGAGAAAAAAAGTTTAAGCTCTCCAATCGAGGAGGTCACGGAGTGACGCTGACATTCGTATCTATTACGATTGGCCGTAGGCATGAGCTTAGGAACAGGAACACGATATACCAACACATATTGAGTCGAGAAGACGAAAGATGGCATGCACGAACTATGTATACGACAGGTGATCGTGCACGCGTCTCTACATGTAGGGCAGAACACAGGAGACCTGCATACTCGTCAATTCCAGCCGACATAATCTGATCTTTGGTATATAAAGCGGATTTGTGAATGCACGGTTCGGTAACACTTACTTCTCACCATCATTGAGCAATTCTGTGTATCCCGAATCATACTCGCCGTTCTGGGCGGCACCCGAAAGTCTCTCATCTCTGTGCCAGAACCCAGTGCCCTGTCGCGCACACGATCGGATTATCAGCACTACCAGCAGTGTAACAACTAAGCACCATTGCAAAGAAGCAGAATGAGCAATGTTATCAGTAATCCAGCAACTAAACTTTGGTGCGCTACATTATACATATGCAACAACTGGGAGCTTTACCCCCTCTGGGTCAGCAAAGTGAGTGCTCTTGAAATTGGCGGGTAGAAAGTCCAGATGGATACAGTATGTAGTGAAATCAATGCCAATTTAGATATTTAGTCTATTGTGATCTCATTCTAACCAACCACAAAATTCCAGAAGAAATAAATAGGCAGATCTACAAAGGCACTGAACCTACAAATAAGTATACACAAATTAAAACTATACATACATACATACATACATACATACATACATA
>NW_014039896.1:0-12534 GCF_001186125.1 Sphaeroforma arctica JP610 | reverse complement strand
TATACTGACTTATTACACAATTGAATGGGAAATATTAAGCCACTTTCATATCAACATAGATACATATTCGAGTCCTATGCAGTGCTTGATATCCCAGCGCGAATGGGATTCGTCATAGTCTATGCACGTCCTTCTCAGTACTGTTGGTTTATCCTTGCATGGAGTATATTTTCCTGCCCGTGCGTGCCGTGTTCGATAGATATACTACATTTGGCAATACACCACCTTAGTTCCAGCCCTGCCACGCTATATCCTTAGTTTACACGATCATGCACTGCAATATAGCTGTTTCGTCCAGGACCTCGATTCGCACATTTGGACAATAGTCGCATGTGTTCCTCACTGCTGTCTCTGTTCTGCTGCGCTCTTGTCCATGTTTTGGCTTTTCTCTCAGACGTACTGTACTTGCGAAGGTTAATGGGATCGTCCAAGAATGGGTGAAGGAAGCTAGTCGCCAGCAGGTATGGTTGCCTTTTGAAGTTTAGCATTGCAAGGCCACCGTCGCATACAACCACCTAGAATAGGTCCTGCTATGTACAATAACATCTAAGAGCTTCTTCACGGTAATCGCACTTTATGTGCTTTCACAATCTCTCCTTAGAAGTTTAAGTGTGCAACGTTAGTACAAATTAAACACAGTATAGCGTGCTAAACAAGCCGTATGAAACACAGTAGAGGGTGCTAAACAACCCTTATTAAGCACAGTATAGCTGGATAAACAAGCCGTGTATAGCGTTCTAAACAAGCCGTATTAAACAGTATAGCTTGATAAACAAGCCGTTTTAAACACAGTATAGCGTTCTAAATAAGCCGTATAAAACACAGTATAGCTTGATAAACAAGCCTATATGACACAGTATAGCTGACTAATATCTGTATATTGCGTATCATTCAATTGTTATATCTAGAACAAGCCGGCTGCAATGCTTGACTCGTACGGAGGCAACATCTACACATTCGGATCGTATAGGCTTGGCGTCCATGGACGAGGTTTGTAGTTGATCTCTGTCATATTCGTGTTTTGTACGAATTGTGCCGTCGTGTTACGACAAAGGTATAAAGTCGCTTCCGTTGTAATTTTTAACCAAGTTACACGCTGTTTTATTTGGCTTGCTAGGTGGTTCCTCATGCATGTAACTCACCTGCTTGCTCGAAGCTAATGAGTTATCATATAGCCTAGCGGGATTGTGCCTCAGCAATGATCATCGTGTCGATTGATCAATTGTCAAATCATTTTGAAAGCCGCTTTCCAATAGTACAATAGTTTTACATAAACGGAGAGCGATCACGAGAGGAACTATAGATGGCACAAATTCTCCTCATTTCGGTGCGCGCAGCATTGCGTTTATACCTTTTGCAGAGCATTGCCAAACGAGTATATACTTCTGGTACCACTCGTAGCACCACTTGCTTACGATCATTGTACGACTTAACTTTTGTGCAGGGGCTGATATCGATACGCTGTGTGTGGTTCCGAATCACATCCGGCGAGACCCGGATTTCTTTGGCACGCTGGTGGACATG
Source organism: Sphaeroforma arctica JP610 (assembly GCF_001186125.1). Lineage (NCBI taxonomy): Eukaryota > Ichthyosporea > Ichthyophonida > Sphaeroforma > Sphaeroforma arctica. The sequence goes on along the minus strand of NW_014039896.1, from coordinate 11,010 downwards.
CTGGCGAAACGTCCCGAGGTCACCCAATTAACGGTGTGTACTGAACGCGTATCCGTTGACTGATGCGCATTTTTTTATGTGGTCGTGTTTGCAATTAGTTCCTGTGGTTGCTTCATACCGAGGCCATACCTAACCGCCAACTGACCGTTGCCATTCTGTACTGCCTGTCCTTTCTACAGCCAGTGATAGAGGCTTTTGTGCCAGAAATCCAGATGGTCTTCGAAGGGATCCATGTAAGTATAGCTATGCGTTCTGCGTATGGTGGTTTGCTTTGCATGCATTTACTTGGCTTTGAACTTCATATCGTAGTTTGGCACATCCAACTGAAGCTCTGTATTCGACTGTTGCTTGATGCAGACGGATTTGGCGATGGCAGCCCTGAATATGTCAGCCATCCCCGCCACCTTGGATCTATCAGATAACAAACTACTTAGAGATCTCGACCCGGAATCTATAAGGAGTATAAACGGTAATGTAAATGGTTTGATATGTATGGCACATACGTCATGTGTGGTGTTGAAGCGCTGATCAAGAATTGACACGCATGCCCACCGACAATCGTTCTTCGAGGCAGCATTGGGTTCGCTGGTGCCATTGCCAGACACTACAAAGTGACGTTCTCTGGCGTGTCTAACGTTTCGTTTGTATCTACATCATCCAAATTTACGCGCAATGCGGTTGGGAATTCGGATTGGTTTAAGTCGCAAACCCCACGCGAAGGCCACTGCCCCTCGCGTGACAGTATAATTTCGGCAGAGGGGTTGGTCTACAATTTAACTAGCAAGCGATACCTCTCTGAAGTTGTTTTATCCAATTTCAGACATGGGATAATATGTCACAACAATTGAGGCCTTAATTCTTTACGATGTTAATCGCATCACGGGCCTACAATTTTCATCATTGCAGGTCGGCGAGTCACAGATCGAATATTAACACTGGTACCCGACGTGAAGGTGTTCCGCCTAGCCTTATACGCAATCAAATTATGGGCGAAACGTATGTGGCCTCCGCACGCGGGTTTAAACCATGTCAGGATCGTGCTTCTTGACCATGTTGTTGTTGCTGGCCTTGATTATGCGGTGTTATGTACTTTCCGTATCCACACATCTGAAGTACTATCTTCGTTGCTCATTATAGGGCGAGGTATATACAATAATGCGATGGGATTCCTCGGAGGTGTCTCGTGGGCTATGCTGGTGGCACGTGTTTGTCAGTTCTATCCGAAAGGCTGCGTGGCCACCATCGTCCTGAAATTTATGATGGTCATGTCCAACTGGTAAGTGCATAGAAGTGCACGTGTCTGGCCTTGTCTTGCTATACCGTTTTGTAATAAGCTCGTTTACTGATGCAGTTGTGGTCGTGTACAGCCGATATGGCATTGCTGTACTCTTTGACATATTGAATTACTTTCACTGGTTGATTGTATGCAACTATCAGACCCCGCCCATCTCGTCCTTCTCCACATCCAAGATGTATTACGATAAGATGGCACGTAAAAGATACAATATAAGATAAGATGCAATAAGATATATGACAAGATAAGATTACATTTATCATATATTATACAATAAGATGTCATGTAAAATACATTACAAGATAAGATGGCATGTAAAATACATTTTACGATAAGATGACATTTTCTCACGTGCGCTTTCAGGAAGTGGCCTACACCTGTCCTGCTGTTGAATGTGGAGACAGAGAACTTCGGGTCTTTCACCGTTTGGGATCCAAGGGTATGCGATGTGCAGTACTCAGTGTTGGTATACTTTATGTTGTTGGCTATTAAGCAGACACTAGAGATTAAGTTGGTCCTCTCAGACGCCTGTTGATATCACGTGTAGAGGATGGCGCGTTAACAGCAAATGGAATGTTTGTCTATCACTGTTCTTGCCCCTCCGGTCTACACTTTATTGTATTACTTTCTACGGTTTTTCTCCCCAATCTCTGTCCACTGACAACCCACACCCTTGTCGAATCGGGTTTTCTGTGTACTGGCAACTACTTACTCTGTAATGTATGCCCTACGTTTTCTATCGAGTGTAGGAGAACAAGGGCACCTCAGAAACACAACATCTCTTAAGTTAACTGCTTTACAACAGTAGCACAAGGTTCACCTCATTCCTCTCACATACTCTACCACACGCTACCTTCCACCCCTCACTCAGTTCAACCCGGGTGACCGCCGCGCCCTGATGCCGATCATCACGCCCGCCTTCCCCAGTCAAAACTCAACCCATAACGTTTCGGCCTCGACGCTGAAGGTCATGCGAAACGAGTTTGATCGGTAAGATGTGTATGTCTCGCTGCCGTTGGATGCATACCTTGTACTTAGAACAATGGCGTCGGATTTGATTCTGTGAGCTTCGATAGTGCATCTCAGCCTGTGTGTCTTTCTGTGTCCTTGCTGACAATGATAGGGTCAGCAGTTTGGAGCTGTCTGGCATTCGGGATCATGTTTAACACAAAACAGCTTCTGATGCCATTTTTTAACTCATGGCCTATCGGATGTTGGCACCTGTCTCGCCTTATTCTTCTCATTCAGGGGATGTGTCATTGCTATGCAAATAGACGAGGGCAAAGCCACGTGGTCGGATCTATTCGACAAGAGCGACTTCTTCTCTAGGCATAGGCACTTCCTTCAAATCGATGCCATTTCGCCTACCGAGGATAAGTTTCACAAATGGTAAGCGAAGTTTATGTGTTAAAAGATTCAGAACACTCGACGGTCTTATAATTTTGTGGGGCTTGTTATTAATGCAGCATTTGATTAAATGAGGTTTTTGTCATCGCAGGACCTGATCACCGGTCTCCCTTACTCTCATCGCCTGTTGTCCGCGCAGCTTAACATCAGAAGCAAATGAGGAGAAAGAATCTCCACGATGTGCTCGAGTGCACAACGAAACACAGCTGCTTTTAGAAATGCCATTTCACACTTTAAGAGTAGTGCTTAATCTTATAACATACAATCATCGTGCACTCGTATTTCAGCAGTTGTAGACTAGACACAGCTACTTTTAGTTATCACATTCCACGCTTTAAATTACTGCCCGTGTTTATACAATACAATCATCGTACACCATGTTTCAGCAGTTGTAGACCAGACACAGCTACTTTCAGATATCACATTCCACGCTTCCAATTATTGCCCATGTTTATACCATACAATCATCATACACCATGTTTCAGCAGTTGTGGACCAGACAGCTACTTTTAGTTAATCACATTCCACGCTTTAAATTACTGCCCATGTTTATACAATACAATCATCGTACATCATGTTTCCGCAGTTGTAGCTAAGTAGTTTTGTACACGACTTCTTAGGATTGGACTAGTGGAGGGTCGAGGAATGAGGTACCTTGTGATGGGTCTAGAGAGGATATTGGGAGTCGAGATCGCCTGTCCATGGCCCAAGGGATACGAGGTGTGAGATAAGAGGCCGCCGATGGGCTTTTTACGTAGAATTTGTTTTGATACGTAATCCCTTCTATATTTTTATTATTAGATGGAATAACGTGTGTAGAGCTATTCAGAGTTGGTCTGGGCCATCTTTTTAACTTATACTTTCTTATTTTGGTTGCTGCAGCGCGACTTCCCAAAACTGTCCGCAATGGCCGAAAAGGGGACCGCGACAGCTGAGGTTGCTGAAGCGAGTCAGGCGGATATCGCTGAATTAGAGAAGCCTGAAAAAGGTATATTGTCCAATCACTGAAATATTCAAACACACACATATATCCGCGTATACATGGGTTCTGTTTTCGTCAAACTTCTATGGAAGGACGGCATGTTTTGAGAATGAATCTATTTGCAGCGACACATGAGCGCGAAGGTTATAGTCAAATGTGCACTTGGGACCATTTTGTCGATCATATTAATGTACGCTAATCTGTTCTCTGTCCGCCGCCTCATACAGAAAAGTACTGTAACAGCTACTTCATTGGCATTGAGCTTGACTCGACGGCGAAGGGACCCTTTGACTTCTACTCCGTAGTGCACAATGTGCAGGAGCGCCTGGCACAGCAGCAAGGCGAAGACCCCGATGGGAAACTGGAGTTTACGCATGTGAAGAGGTATATAGCTGTTGGTGATCGTTACCATGTCGCGATAGAGTGTTGTACAAGCATACCTTTTATTCTACTGAGAAGTTGATTCCCCCCCCCTGCTTTTTCTGTGTTCGCGCCACTCGATAGTAACATGACGTAAATGCCGAGTTTTAGCCCTGACTATCAGAACGGGTTCATTTGCTCGGATAGTGAATGCGTTTGCCACTGAACAATGCATGTTTCTGTCAGCAAAAGAGAGACCGTTTGCAGTTTATCATTATTTACCCTTTGCGCGATCAATTGCGTATAGATCGAATCTTCCGGAATGGTTGTTTGAGATGGGCGAAAGCAGGCCGATCAAGAAGCCCAAGAGGAAAGTGGATCAGGCAGAGGTGTGTTGTTGTATGATACGTGGATACCTGTTGCAATCTTGTGCTCGATTTAGCTTCTAGGAGTGCCTGCACATTTACAGGTGCGATACTCGATCACTCACCTGAGATTTCTAATGTGGCATCGAACTACGCAGAGGATGAAAAAGAAAAGGAAGGTCGCCGCTGCAAACGCCGGCACAATCAAACCGGCCGAGAATGGGGCCGTGTCCAGTGGGGTGGTGTCAGGTATGGACAACGAGTTTTAAGTGGAATGTTCAGCTAGGACGGGTGTGAATTTGGGGCTTTCGGGATGTCTTTCGTCGGGAGGCACTTGAGGGTGCGAATCATGAAGCTGAATGGATGTAAACCGTGAGCTGACTTGCCATCAACTTCACCACATCTGTTGTGTATGCAAAGTCAACAATCATTAGCCAATATACTTGTTGCCACTATTCTATAGCTGATTAACCAGTACTTGGATCGTACTTGACGGAATGCATGTCTGACAACCGCTCGTTTCGTGATGTGTAGATACGCCATCGATAGCTGCGGACCAGCCAAGCAGCGCGGCAGAAGGAGTCGCAGAGGCAGCGACAGCGGAAGGCACCGACGATGTGAAAGGGGTGGCTAAAGGAGAGGATAAGAGAACGGAGAAACAAGACGAACTAGAAGGGTATGTTTGCTGCCATTTACTTGAAAGTGCTCATTTACATCGATTGAATAGATCAGGGAAAAGTTGATCTTGACAAGGATATCATTGTGCATAATTCCTCGTAGGCATGAGGATGAAGAGCCCATTTCGCCGGCTGGGCCTCCGATACAAACGACGCGCAAGTAAGTACTTGTCTCATTGTCTCAGAAGGCTGTGTCAAGCAGATGTCGAGCATTCTGTCTCGTTGTAGTATTAAATAAATATTACTACACCCTTGTGATAAATTCAATGAACATTTTCATCGGATATTTAAACAGGGTAGAACAGGAGAAGAACGAGCTGACATACAAAGATTCCCAAATCAAACTGCCACAAACGACTAGCGTACCAAAGAAGAGCGAAATCAAGCTCAGGTACCGGCCTCCTAATTATATCTATGTACACGTTTGTTTGTGGGGTGGTCTGTGTTTTTCATTTCATCTCTTTACAAACACTGAGCGGCATGTAGTGCCCAGCTTTGTTTGCCTGTGAACCACTGAATCATATTCTCGACCTTTCTCGCCTGCAGGCTGAATTGAGCGACTGGCGTCACTCGCAGTGGGTGCGGCCACAGAGATGCGCAGCACATAACACATCGGTCATACAGCTACCACGGCACGTGTATGGAAGAGGAGGCCAAGCGAATCTCTCAACACCCATATTGCCGGATTTCAATATGCTTCATCACATACACTACAAACACGTATTTGAAATGTTTGGCTAATGTTCATGCCAGCCGGTGTGGGCGTTAGTCTGTGGTGTTGTGGCGCGCACAGCCACGAGGTGCTCTATACAAAGAAATGATCTGCAGCTAGAACCGGTTGTAGTCCGTCTATGGCTCACAATCTAGGCATTGGCATGGGAAACAAGTCACCTCACACACTTGTGGTCGATCCTTGGGGCTCTCACATAGAAACTATCTAGCTATCAGACGTATAGTTCTAGGCTTAAGCTTATAATGACGACACCTGGGATTGCATCTTCTCTGACCCCCATCGCCGTCTTCCTGTGCCAATATCAACAACCATCCGATGTATTGTACCCATGCCTTCAGTGGCAACGCAAACATCTAATAGACTAACAGGACTAACAGGGGGGTGAGTATCGCTGACGCAATTGCATATCAACTGCCAAATTGCGATGGAAAGAATCAATAAAGACTCGTCAGCCGCTGGGGAAATCGATACATTGCTCACGAAAAGTGGACTCTAACTATCGCACCATCAGATATTGCTTAAATCGAGAGAAATTGCTAAATTTTAAAAATAGTTTACTCTTCATGAAATTCGGGATTAGTAACTAATAGATAACGAGAGCGTTCTTTCCGAAGGGCGCGGCTGACCCTCGACATTTAGACTAAGAACCTTGAATGATCGAAACCTCAGCAGGAATACCGACAATTAAAACAAAACTAGCAGCTAGCACTATCCTATACACTGTCGCTATTCTTTTCAACCAGCTCAGCTCGACACTCGAGTTGGATCCAATTCTGCACTGCAATCATATCATTATCAGACAAGATCAATTGCACGCTTACAATTCAGCCTCGTCTTTCTTGACTAGACCCTTCTCCATAGATCCCACCAGTTTCCCGTCCAACATCTCCTTCTCCATACTGATATCAGGCACGGCGTACCAGCAGTCCTTCTCCACCTGCAGCTCGTTGGTGCCGCGTCTCAGTTTGAAGAAACCCAACTCGCCCCAGAAGGTACCCCAACTGTTGCGAATCTTCCAGAATGGCACACCGTCCTCCTCTCCCCATCCAACAACTTCAATGTCGTGGTCGACATCGGTGACGTTGTTCACGTCGATGAACACTCCACCGCGGTAGCCTGCGAGTATATGCGCGTGCACAGCGAGGTTAGAGAGCGCTCAACGAAGGAGTATGTTTGGCTTGTTAACCAACATCAATAAATAGCACATTGGTATCTATCTAGTTGGGACTATAGCCCAGATACAGTATGTTTCCCGGGAGACTCACTTACCGTAGTCTAGAGCCTTGCCAGTAGCGATGCTGCATACAATGGGGCCTCTGTTGTAGATCTCAGCCTTCATGGCATCTTCGCCTTCTGGCACAGGGCCGAAGGACTTGACACTGATATTAAAAAGAGAGAAAATAAAGTATGAGATATGGTTGCCGCTACCCTATGGTCATCGTAATTCGATTGGGTAAATGTCGAAGTCAACGTCTATATTGGCAGGCTCAATAGTGCAGAAAATAGCCAACCTCAAATCTGTTTCAAATAATCCAAGAACCTACGCCAAACAACATAGCAAAGAGCCCCCCCCCCACCACCACACTCTTAACGAACAAGAAGTAGTCTGAATCGATAATAGCTTACCCGTAGGTCAATGGGTTCTCAATTGCATAGCACTCGGGCTTGTGGCCAGTCATGCAATTGACGCAACGTCCCTCAGCAGGGCACTCGGAGATACCCTCTTTCTTTAGGTGCATAAAATCGGTGTCGTCAGCCTTATAGACGAAGCAGCCCTCATCAGGAAGCTGCAGATTAATAGTTGTGCATTGAAGTTGTTAATCGCTGAATATATAGGGAAAGCCTATAATGGGTGCAAAAAACCCCCGAAGCCAGAAAATAAACTCGCAAATAACTCAAAATGCCAGTAAACCCGCATGCATTCGTGGTGGTACCAAATACTACAGAGCTCAGATATATTTCTACAAAGAATTGGATCGTCACCACTCCTAAAATATTGTCATCATACTTACATTGTACTTCTGCATGTAGCCGAATACATCGGAAGGCTCGCCACCCTTGCATCCGTTAGAGAGATTGGCGAGAGGTGCGCACTGGAGAAGGACTTGTCTGGCTAGCATGACATCAATGCCATCACCACCGTGCATGATCTTGATACGGTCCTGAACAACACTCAGCGAACTGTGCAGCCAGCAGGAGCCACAGTATTTCTGTTGATTGACGAAAAGTAAGGGAACAACGTGTTACCAGGCGGGATATCTTTGATAGATATATATATATATTTATATATATATATCGCAGTATATCTGGGTATTGCAAGAATGTCGGTAGCCTACAAAATATTTCACACGGTATCCTGTACAGATTCGCAGTAGGTCTCTTACTTGAAAATTGTCGATATAAAAGCATCTCTATGAGTCTGAGCGGAAAAAAAGACGGGGAAACTCAGCAACTTTTTATAATTGACTTGAAAAACGTCAGTAACGAGTAAATTCAGGACAAGGTAGAGTGAGGACAAGTGTTGAGCCTATGGACTAATGACTGTTAGCTACTCGCAGAGTATCAGACCAGACAATGAACACTACAGTTTTCAGCGTAGCCAATCCAAAATAATACACCCTCACACTATACATACGGGAATGTGCTGGTTCCAGCTTGGGGCCAGGTAGGAATTGCCATCCACATCATTCCAGTCCCAAGAGTCGGGAATGCTGTTGGCACGCATATCGTTGGAGCCAATGGGTTCGTAGTTGTACGACATAGCCACCTACACATGACGAATAGGCAAACGATAAATATTTACGAGATCAGTTGAGTGAGTTGGGCACAAAGGGCCAATAACAAGAGCTTCCAACAGTCAGAGTAGCACATAATATATATATATATATATATATATATATATATATATATATATAATATATTATATATATATATATATATACTATATATATATTTATAACCATGAAAACATGAACAGATGTTGCGAATGAAGCGAAAGTATGGACTAGCTACACAGACGAAACATGCATAGCTACGTGCCCTTGCAAACGTAATTATTATTAGATGTATGCAGTACATGCAGTACATGCGCAAGTACGAAATGTACCAGCAAATATACATGTGTTTCACTTTGAAGCTATGCATGTGCACACCTCCGTTCCTTGTTTCAGAAGCTGGCGACCATCTTACCTTCTCCTCGAATGTCTTGGCTGCGGGTCTAGGGTTGTCCCCGTAGCCTCCAGCCTCGCACTCCATGGCGAAGACAGCCAAAGCAGCAAATACAAGTGCACCCTTCATCGTGTTAGTCAATATCGAATGTGGTTGGTTGTATGCGATGTGTGATTGTTATATATTCGCACTATGCAACACACTCACACACACTCTCCCTACACTGGCTAGTAGTAGAGAGTATTGTGCTACTCTACGCAGGACGCAGAGTCGCAGACTTCGAGTACTCACACGGTATCATGACTCATGATTACGAGAATTGAAAGTTGAAACCATCGCGCCATCTGCTCTTGACTCAAGAAGTTACGCTATGCATACCAAATTAGGGAATTATAATATGAGAACGTTATGATTAGTTGAATGCTTCATCTGCGAATCATAAATAGTATAATAAGACTTTTGTGTGACTAATCTTTATTCCTATTTGTAATAAAAAACTAAAACCAAACCTTATTCGATAAGCATTTCTTTTGGCTGGTTCACTGTGGTGCACGATTTGCTCCACGCCTGAGCGCACATCATAACCCGCCAAAACATTCAGCACAGCACAGCACAACAATAAATAAATAAATGTGCGACACTGGTGAAAATCACAGCCCTGTATGTAAACAGTAGTGTTTATTTAACAACCTAGGTGTTAATCTGTATACGTACCTGATATATATTGCTTGATCCGAGGTGCTGGTAGGGTTGGCGAACAAGTAGTCTGACACAATGAGTGGGGCTATATACGGCGGTGAAGAAACGGGCGCGGTTGTGTTTGAAGTAGGGGCATACGAGACCAAAGCCGGCATTGCCGGGGAGGATCTTCCATCGTGCATGTTCTCTTCTAGTTCAGGGTATTTACCCGCTGCTGCAGTAGATGGCATGGATACAGATGTAGCTGACGATGCAAAACCGACTAAGAAAAGGAGTCCGTACTATATTGGACACCAAAATAATGTATACCGCGAAGATATGACGATCAAATGCCCCGTTGAAGACGGTGTGATCGTCGACTGGGACCTTTACGAAGCCCATCTGCACTACGCCATGTCAGAGCTGAGCTGCAATCCCGAGGAGCATCCCATACTTGTAGGGGACGAGGCCTGGAGCTCACGCGAACAACGAGAAAAGCTCACAGAGATAATGTTCGAGACCTATAAGACCCCTGCGTACTTCCTGGGCAAGAAGCCCGTACTGAGTGCGTTTGCGAACGGTAAATCGAATGCACTGGTATTTGACATGGGACTGTCGGGGGGCAGTGTGGTTCCAGTCTATGAGGGCTATGCCATACAGAAGGCAATCACGCGGACAAACTTGTCGGCGAGTCTGTTGCTAAACGTGTACCAGAGTTATCTCGAATCACAAAACATCACGGTGGTACCGAAGTTCATGATATCTAAGAGGGTAAGTGTCGATGGGCCCTTGAAACTCGTTTCTGCGTATTGTATTTGAATGGCATTTGCACTTGTTCGACTTGCAGTACTATAGATATTGTACAGTCTTGTACACGTGTGTACTTGACTTGGGTTTGTCAAAATTTTCTTTGTTGTTACCTTGGTTTTACTGATCTGTATCGACGCTCAATTGTTAATATGTACCCTGAGGTGGCTGTCACCTATAGGAGAGATATCCACACCTATGGGCTATCACAAGTGTGGAAATACTCACACACCAGTCATTATAGTCACGCGCACATGAACAGGCATACAACAACATACACCATCATACCAATTCGCAGATGTGCATACAAGATCGCGTATATACACATAATCGTCCTTGCTATTGTGCGTAATCATACATGGGTGCTTGTACGAATAACTTCATAAAAGCATATGTATATGCTCATGCAGAATATACATATATATATATATATATGTATGTATGTATATATGTATGTATGTATGTATATATATACGTATATCTACACGTACACAAAAACATACACACACACACCCACATTATATATATATCACATATAC
>NW_014039897.1:50182-52192 GCF_001186125.1 Sphaeroforma arctica JP610 | reverse complement strand
TCAATACACCCCACTACAGGTCAATACACCCCACTACAGGTCAATACACCCCACTACAGGTCAATACACCCCACTACAGGTCAAAACACCCCACTACAGGTCAAAACACCCCACTACAGGTGAATACACCCCCGGCGCTGGGTTTGTGCTAAACACGTCACATTTTTTTATTAATATGTACTTGTATTATTCTGTGTTCCGCGTTCGTGACCAAAACCCCTACAAAAAGTACTTTTTTATATAGTTTTTGATGTATTTAAAAAAAACAGAAAAACCAAAACAAAATTGTGACCAAATTCCATATATTATGAGTCATAGATTGAAGATTCACCCGAGTTACATATTATTGTATTCACAGCCTCTGCTCAGTCTGCAGTCCGCAACTCCTCTCTGGGCGTCGGCGACTGTAAGCCTACATATAGACAAATATTTCTGCATCAGGGCCAGTCAAAGTTAACTGATAAATACACAGTGGTCGGCACAGCCGCACAGCCGCACAGGCCACAGCCCAGTGAGCCCGGCACAGGGACTGAGGGGCAGGCCCCCACAAAATCAAATCTAATACAAATACAACGATGACACAGTATCAGACTATAGAATGAAGTCACACCACAGTAGTACAACGAATGACAACTGAGAGATCCAGGTGCTATAGATGATAAACATGCGACGATGCCACAGCATCAGACTATAGAATGAAGCCACACCGCAGCAGTACAACGAATGACAACGACTATGCGAAGCTGTCACAGCATAAGACTATAGGATGTAGCTATGCACAGCAAATGTACGTAAAAAGAGTGAAAACTATAGTACATACTCACAGATACTGGGCGAACAAAAATAAATGAGATATGTGCGTAACTGCATAGAGAGCACTCGAGCAGGAAGCACGAACAACTGATTCGACCAGAGCAGAAGCATCCACGCGCAATCAACTGTGCCATCTGACGATAAAAGGCAAAAGCGGTGGCTGGCCGGTGGGGCATATTTAGAAAAAAAACCCCTAAAACCTTATTTATTCGCCTAATCTATAAAAATTATTTTAGATATATATATTGTTGGTTGTGAATATATCGGACAGATACGCTACTCTAGTCAGTATAGTAAACCCCCATAGAGAGACTCGTTCGCCCACAATGGTATACTTGCTGAGAAAATCGATTGCAGTATTATGTGCTGTTGCTGCAGCTGTGTCAGCGCAAGACCATGAACCCATCACGAACTTCACAGAGTTTCTCGAGGCTGGAAACTTCAGGTAATACTTTTTACGTACAGCCAATAGTTTAGAACGGCCAGTTGTATTTCACATGCATTTCTGCATTGACATGAGAATAGAAACAGCTCTAAGTCTGTGATTTATACGCATGCGTGCATTAACATATTAGCCCGAGGACTACTCGTCGAATTGAATAGCATGGATAGTCTTCTATATGATTCCTCTTCATATCTACTTTCATATGGAGGCATGGTCTTAACCTATTGTGATCCGCAGGTTTAAAATAGTGCTATTAACTATTTTTGCAGAAGTATCTAAATTGATATACATTGCACATTTTGGTATACACATATAATGATTAGACATTAATAGAGACATTAATAGATTTAAGTATACACACATACATATATATATATATATATATATATATATATATGTGTGTGTATTTAATATAATCACTCACACACACACACACACACACACACACATATATATATACATATGTTTATGTTTATGTTTATATATTTAAAATAAACACGCACGCGAATGTATATATATATGTGTGTGCGTGTGAGTGTGTATATATATATATATATATATATATATATGTGTGTGTCTAGGTGTGTACGTATGTAAGTATGTATGTATGTGTAAGTACGTATGTATGTAAGTATGTATGTATGTATGCTATATATATATAAATATATATAAACTTTACAGTTATACATACATATATATATATATATATATATCACATTTTGGAATACATATCTCTTGTCTAAACATGAATG
>NW_014039897.1:45699-48430 GCF_001186125.1 Sphaeroforma arctica JP610 | reverse complement strand
TTTTATACTTAGCTCCATGCAAAAACTTTCAATCATTAAGGTCACCATGAAATTCAATTCCCTTAATATCATTGACTTTCTCTTCAGTCTGCCAAGTAGGATTCCTGCGTTAGGTGAGCATTTGGTTCTGCTTAGACCCGATCATGAAGCTGGCATCAACAGAACGTTTTTAGGTATGGTTACCATCGGCTGTGCGACTGTGTTATTGCTCACACGAATAGCCACCCCCCCCCCCCCAATCCGTTGTGTTTTAAGCATTATTTCATGTGCATGGCGCTGTGGTATTTATCCTGTGCTTCGTTGCGTCATAGGCCCTACTATTAACCCCAACCTCTGTTGATTGGCCTATGCTGCCCTGTTTCTATTGTTCAACCACATTTGGGGCTTAAGGTGTTGCTATCGCGTGATAGCCCTGCTGTCACGTGGTGGTATGGTGTCACATTGTGTGATTTGTGACAGGAGAAACCCTACTTGCGTTCAACTTAGGGTTTTAGGATTTAAGGTTCTCTAAATTCTAAAAATAGGTCGCTCTCCTTCGCCCGTTGCACACACAGCTGAATTACTGGCGGAGAATAACATCACCACTGCCGAGCAGCTTGCTGTAGGCCTGGGCAATCTACGCGAGCAGTTGGGCTTTATTTTGGCCAACAGCACTGACCCCGAACTCATTGAACGGCTGAGAAAGCTGCCGTCTGTCCTGGGTATGTGTATGGGCATGCGCCGTTGAGTCCCTTTCTGCGATATTTATATCTGTGTATCTCTTTTTTAAGTTTTTTTTTGTGTATCTTGCTATGATGTTTATATATGTGTATCTCTCCTTTATGTTTTTTATCTGTGTATCTTGCTATGATGTTTTTATCTGTGTATCTCTTCTTTCTGTTTTTATCTGTGTATCCTGCTGTGATGTTTATATCTGTGTATCTCTCCTTTATGTTTTTTATCTGTGTATCTTGCTATGATGTTTATATCTGTGTATCTCTTCTTTATATTTTTTATCTGTGTATCTTGTTATGATGTCTATATCTGTGTATCTTGCTATGATGTTTATATCTGTGTATCTATCTTCTATATTTTTTATCTGTGCTTCTTGCTATGATGTTTATATCTGTTATATCTGTGTATCTTGCTATGATGTTTATATCTGTGTATCTCTCCTTTATGTTTTTTATCTGTGTATTTTGTTAGGACGTTTTTATCTGTGTAATCTGCTGTGATGTTTATATCTGTGTATCTTGTTATGATGTCTATATCTGTGTATCTTGCTATGATGTTTATATCTGTGTATCTTTCCTCTATATTTTTTATCTGTGTATCTTGCTATGATGTTTATATCTGTGTATCTCTCCTTTATAATTTTCTATATGTACTTCTTGCTATGATGTTTATATCTGTGTTTCTTTCTAGGATGTTTATATCCATGTATCTTGCTATGATGTATATAACTGTGTTTCTTTCTAGGATGTTCTAAACTGTGTATCCTTCTATTGTATGTATATTTGTATATCCACGGGTAAATTTCGTACTGCTTTGACATCTCTGTGACGCCGGGTGCCAAATTAGAAATGTTTGCCAGCCATTTAAGCCAGTCATGTGAGTATGATAGGATCGCCTGTGTACATTGATCACATATGATATGACCACCTGGGTACATTGAGCACATATGATAGGACCTGTGTACATGGATCACATATGATAGGATCACCTGTGTACATTGATCATTTATGATATGACCACCTGTGTACATTGAGCACATATGACATGTTTACCTGTGTACATTGATCACATATGATAGGATCACCTGTGTACATGGATCACATATGATAGGATCACCTGTGTACATTGATCACATATGATATGACCACCTGTGTACATTGATCACATATGATATGACCACCTGTGTACATTGAGCACATAACACTCTTTATCGAATACTTGGCTATACATTCTTAACAACCCCGTGGGTGTGTGGTCACGTGAGCTTCCTATGTCAACCGATTCCCTGCACCGCAGTCATTGATACGTGCCCACTGCCTGTCCTTGCTCTATTGACTGCATTTCCATCAATGTTCTAGAGTTCCAGGGTTTTAAGGTTCGAGGCTCTATCCGTTGAATGCCGTGGTATTACTTTTCCTGCTCTGTCTTACACTCCACTCCCCTACACGGTACTGCATCGGTAGGTATTGATACCAATGAGCCTATTGTGTTGCCCAACATTCCCAATCCCGATGGCGTGCCCACCACCGAAGACATTCCCATGAACTACACCGCCGCAGCAGCAGCCGATAGGCGCAGGCGGCAGGTCATCTGCCCAGCCGACGCCTGCTGTTACAAGGTCAGTCAGCCGTACAGAACCCTAAAAAAAACCCTGGTCAAACAAACGCACCCACGCTACACACCAGCTGTCCTGTATTGTATTAGTTAAACCCCTAAAAACCCCCTGGTCAAACAAACGTACCCACGCTACACACCAGCTGTCCTGTATTGTATTAGTGGGACTGTTAAACGCACCCACGCCATACACCAGCTGTCCTGTATTGTAATAGTGTGACTGTTAAACGCACCCACACCATACACCAGCTGTCCTGTACTGTAATAGTAGGACTGTAAAACGCACCCACACCATACACCAGCTGTCCTGTATTGTAATAGTGGGACTGTTAAACGCACCCACATCATACACCAGCTGTCCTGTATTGTAATAGTGGGACTGTTAAACGCACCCACACAACAC
>NW_014039897.1:32941-45516 GCF_001186125.1 Sphaeroforma arctica JP610 | reverse complement strand
TACATCATTATATTTATATTTATCTGTATTCATGAATGCAGGTTTTGGACAGAGAGGGGGCTGGGTCTTCGCTCAATATTCTCCTGGGAATGACATGGCTATACGGCGTCGTCAGTCGTCAAAATCCTCGAAGACCCACAATCATCAACCTGTCGCTGGGTGGAGAGTACAGCGACACCATGAACCAATATGTCCAGACAATGGCCGAGGTGTGTTCTGATCTCATGTTTATATTTATATATATATATATATGATTATGGATATGTATATATATATATGAATTTGTGCCCGTGCCTGTGCCTGTTTGTGCGTGTGTGGTGCTTCTGTATTGAATGGTCTGAAAGTGTTCACGCGTTACAAACTGTCCGCTGTATTTACATACCACCGTAGGCATTGATATGATCTTCGTAGTACTCTGGCCAATTCCACATACATCCCTATCACCTGCCCACACTAATCCGGACTAACACCCCACTATCAACCACAGTCATGCATCCCTATCACCTGCCCACACTAATCCCGACTAGTACCCCACTACCAACCACAGATCGGCATTCTCGTGGTGACTGCGTCGGGCAACAGTAACAGTGACGCGTGCCTGGAGAGTCCTGCGAGTGCTGCACTGGCCATCTCCGTCGCCTCGTCCGGGCGCACGGATGAGTTCAGCAGCTTCAGCAACTGGGGTGCGTGTGTGGATGTAATAGCCCCGGGAGAGAACATCCTCAGTGCGTCGTACACGGGAGAGGGTGCGTTGATTAAGAGTGGAACGTCACAGGCGTGTCCGTTGGTGGCGGGGTTGGCGGCTATCTTCTGGGAGAGCAGTCTGCGCAATGGCACTAATGTTACTATACAGCAGCTGGCCGAGACTATGAGTAAGTGGCATGCATCTGCTGCGTGAATGTGTTGGGTTGTGTGCTATGGTCTGTATAATATATATATATATATCTATATATTCTCTACGCTCATTGCTGAAAAAATACGCTACCATTCTCCATTTGTTCACTAATAGCATTTCCGAAAACCCCCCCTTATCAACAGAAAACAATGTGAACACCAACCTCATCACCAACACGCCAGAGGGCACCGTTAATAGCTTAGCCCATGCCAGTGCCTGTTCACAGCCACGCGTTAACTCAGCCGTGCGTATGCCCATGTCTGTGGGACTGTTTGTGGCTGCGGCCCTTGTCTCTGTAGCACTGCTGGCGTAGTGTTAGTACTGTCCCTGTCACTCGCATTGGCCTGCTGCACGGGTGAGCACTCGCTGCCGTTCTATGCTGCTCGGTGGTGTGTGTGTTGTGGGTGTGGGTGTGATCACGCTTCGTCAACCTGTGCGTGCTAATGGCAGATGGTGTGCACACGCACCCGAGAAAATCCATTGGCGGTCGTGTCTATCCTGACAGTACATTTATAACCCGTGAGAATGAACCATGCTGAGTGCGTTGAGCTGCAAGGGAAGAGTCTCCGAGTGCATGTGTATGCCCCAAGCACTCGCTGTGGCATTGATGGTCTGTTCCCTGAACGCCACAGTAGCTTGGCACGGCCATCTTGGTTGACAATAGTCACCGAGTCTCTCACTAGAGGTGATTAGTCCCAACTGATTCGTATGAGATTGATTCCTGTCACCTGTCATTAATATACACTGTCTTGACCTGTCATGAATTGACACTGTCTTGACCTGTCATGAATTGACACTGTCTTGACCTGTCATGAATTGACACTGTCTTGACCTGTCATGAATTGACACTGTCTTGACCTGTCATTAATTGACACTGTCTTGACCTGTCATGAATTGACACTGTCTTTGCATGAGCTGCAATGACTGCAAGCGCAACTGTGCACAGCCACAGCTTCTGAGTATGCCTGTAGGCGTCACATGCCACTGTGAGTGTGTCTGTGGACCTCACTTGCAAAGGTTGCGATGCTTTGGCCGGCGCTCACAGTGTAGTTCGTACACACCCGAAAGCCTTCGGTAGGGATTACTACATTGAGCGTCCAGTAGTGATTACCAAATAAAACCTTCATTTATTACGTCCTTTCCATTAGCCTTGGGAAGGAATGGATTATTACGCAATAGGCCGATTGATTATTACGCAAATTTTTGCAATCACGCAGCACCATTGATACACTCGTGGGCTGGCAATTTGTAGTCGATGTCAAACGCTTGCGAGAGCTATTTGAACGTGTTCCTTTCGGTCTATAGCAACGGGACAGATGAACACCGTGTTGTGTGTGTGTGTGATTCTGACACAGATCGAGATGAACCCCAGGCACTAGGGTGGACCATAGCTATGACGCCAAGAATTTCAACCCAAGCGAACTTAATCCATTCGCTTACCGCAGAGAATGCTCTAACACACGCAAAAAGGCTTATTTTTTTGGCCTTTATGTGCGGCTTCTATGTGCTTGACAAAGTTCTATATTGGCCAGTACGTAACAACCCGATGTGTGTATGCCAAATAAAACACAAAGCGTATTATACTACGCAGACACTCACAAATAGATCTTTGTACTATCACCAATTTGACGCATTGGGAAAGTATATAGAATCGGCCCCGATTATTTGATATGCTGCTCCCGGGCAACATATGCAGAGACAGCCGATGAGTATTGTGTGCGACTGTTGTCCTTGAGCTGAATGGGCTTTACAATGGTAAGGGAGACGACAGAATTTCATAAATAAGGTGGTACAAGAGACTGGGAATTCATGTTACTTTCAAGATAGTACAACAAGAGACAGGGAATTCACAAGTTACTTTCAAGATAGTACATCAAGATATAGGGAATTCATAAGTTACTTTCAAGAAAGTACAACAAGAGACAGGGAATTCATAAGTTACTTTCAAGATAGTACGATAAGAGACAGGGAATTCATAAGTTACTTTCAAGATAGTACAACGAGAGACAGAGAATTCATAAGTTACTTTCAAGATAGTACGAGAGACAGGGAATTTATAGGTTACTTTCAAGATAGTACAACAAGAGACAGAGAATTCATTCAAAATTTATTTGTGCTATATAGAACAGTCGCGGAAGACTTGGGAATATAAGTAAAAAATAGCATGGCAAGTACAATGAAACATATCAGCAAGGGTGTATCCTAAGTAATTATATTCCGTAGCTACTACTAAGCGGTTGGGTGATATAACACAGTGTCTAGCTCATAGAGTTTCAGGTGGGTGACGTGCACAGTTTCTTAAATCGGTTTTCAGTCGTGGGTGGCTGTAGTGATAGGGTAGTAGGTGTAAGCCAAGAGACCTAAGACAGTGTACGCACTGAAATGTATGTATGTTTGTATTTAGTTGTATGTTTGTATTTAGTTGTATGTTTGTATTTTGGTATACTTTTATTTGTCTTGTGGCTTGGCTCGTTTGTTTTTTTTCCAATCAACCCTAAACCCTAAAGTAAAAGGTTCCGAACTTCGTTCGCTAATACAGCATGACTCATTGGTCGTATTTAGTAGGCCTCTAAAGTCTACAGTCTACACTCTACTGAGAATTTATAAATATTTAGGTCGGACGTACGTCCGAACAATTTATCATGACGAAATCATAAATCCTCTCCATCCTAGCCCAGTGCCTCAGTGGTGATTTATTATTTTAACATTGACATTATCATACCGCTCTCTCTCGTATAACTAAGAACCGCATACTGCGAGTGAGTGCCATAAACCTACACACCCAACTACGTCCTCACATAATCATAATGTCTCGATCATTGTTAGCGTCATGGTGCATACGCGGAGGTGCGTCTAGAGCACATCTTATGGTACAGCGTTCGGCTCGGTATGTAGTAATTGCGTGGTTCGTGCGAGTGTCTTTGAGTATTGGATTTGGATGGGATGGAATGAAGTGGTATGGAGTGGGTCCGTTGCACTTGTTGAGTTGAGCTGAGTTGATTTAGCTGGTGTCATACAAGCATCTCGCGGTGTGCACCATTTTTTTGTACTGGTTTGCGCATATAGGTATGAACATATATATATATATACATATACATGTATAAGAATGCTTAAATACACGCGGTCAAATCAAAGTATAAGATCTTTTTAAATGCCTACAGAAAGGTTTACACGTACACACCACGTATACCGATGCGGTCGATGTTAGCAGCTATGCACAGGCGACGCCTGGTCTCGTTTCCCGTATTGCACACCACATGGTTAATCTCATTACACTGCTGGACTGTCTATACCTTCGGTCCATCGCTGAATCAGATACTCTCGTGTAGCTGTATTCTTCTGAGTGCGTTGACGTGTACATACAGGGCTTGTGTGGTGCATCTCTCATTCACTTCGCTCACACTCGTTAGACCTGTACCGTCTTTGGGCTTGTTTCTGTTGCACTGCATCTGTTTTTGTCCATGCTGTAACCATTGGTTTCTTTTCGTTGGGGCATTTCGTAGCACGTACATTGGGGTTTGTTAAAACCATTTACACTAAAGGTTTGGCGAGTGTCACGTGGTCGCTACTTACTATGTTGCACTGAGGCGTGCAGTTGTTCGCCTTTACTTTGTATTTCTTATCGTCCTATCCATTTCGTTGGGATGGTTCACTTAATCGGTACCCTTGCCGTATATTGCTCATCATCGCTTCTCCCTTGTATTGGGTTTGTTCACTTAATGCATCTCCTTTGTATTGGGGTTGTTTACTTGATCGGTGCCCTTGCCTTGTAATTGCCTTGTATTTCTCATCCTTGTACGCATCTCCCTTGTATTGGGGTTGTTCACTTGATCGGTGCCCTTGCTTTGTATTTGTCATCCTTGTACTCATCTCCTTTGTATTGGGGCTGTTCCTTCTAGTGCTGCTCTGGGAGCCCCTCGGATGTTATCGTCAATGTCCCGAGCTTCCCTTCGCCCTGGCGTCTCTGCGCTCAGAGTTAATCCTTATGCAGGTGTGTATTCAACGCAACGGCCGTGCTCAGAGACTATTGCTGGTTGTTTTAAGGTGTTAGTCTGTCTATTGTGTTAGTCTTTCTATTGTGTTGATCTGGTATGATGTAGTTGATACG
This sequence comes from Sphaeroforma arctica JP610, assembly GCF_001186125.1. Taxonomy (NCBI): domain Eukaryota; class Ichthyosporea; order Ichthyophonida; genus Sphaeroforma; species Sphaeroforma arctica. Next base: position 40,513 of record NW_014039897.1, on the reverse strand, counting down.
TGATGAAGGCTCCCGTACCACGCACCACACAGGGGTCTTTGGACAATGAACTGTTTATTGAAACGTGAATCATAACAACGCATTCATAGTTGAGGTTGCATAGTTGCGTGGGTAATATGGTATGAAGTTTTCTCAAACCGTTTGACTACGTGTTGTGAGTCTCAGCTGCCAAAGCAATCATGACATTGATTGAGTTATAGGAAGCCGATACAATCTATTCCTCTATATATCTATATATCTACACACACATATATATATACATATATAGAGATATATATATTATATATATATATATATATATATATATATATAGTACATGTATATACATGTGTGTATATATACATATATATAAATATAAATATATATGTATATATATATATTTATCAATTCTTTATTGTGATATATTTAGGTTCAACCACTCAATTTAGTTACCACGTGCTTCCCTCGTCTTGTTCCTTCCATATGTCTATTAGCACTTTAGTGTGACACAGTTTGGTGCACCTCTACATCCGTGTTGTCCTTCGCTTCGTTCTACTAACACTTGAGTGTGACCTTATTTGAACAGTGACGGCAATGCAAAAGCGCACGCTCTTCATCCAAACCCAAGATACACCAAACCCAGACTCGCTCAAATTCTACCCAGGGTATGTGTGAGCATCTGTCGATTGTTTGTATACAAAGCATGCGTATACGTTGTCTAGCTTATTTATGGAGCTACGATGAAGATACAGCCAACGCTGGCAGTGTATGATACATATTCAGGATGGTTGGCTTATGCGATGGAAGTCTGTGCATGCCACTCTATCTGTGGAATGTGTTCTATATATAGTCTGTACATGCACCTCTACCTGTAGAACGGATCTATCAGTAGAATATGTTCTGTATATAGTTTGGACAAGCATCTCTACCTGTAGAACGGATCTATCAGTAGAATATGTTCTGTATATAGTTTGTACAAGCATCTCTACCTGTAGAACGGATCTATCAGTAGAATATGTTCTGTATATAGTTTGTACAAGCATCTCTACCTGTAGAATGAATTCTATATAGTCTCTGTTCATACATTTCTATCAGTAGAATGTGTTCTATATATAGTCTGTACATACATATCTACCTATAGAATATGTCGCATATATAATCTGTACAGTTATCTCTTTCTGTAGAATGTGTCGCATATATAGTCTGTACAGCCATCTCTTTCTGTAGAATGTGTTCTGTATATAGTCTGTACCTACATATCTACCTGTAGAATGTGTTCCATACATAGTTTGTACAATCGTCTCTATTTGTAGAATGTGTTCCATACATAGTTTGTACAATCGTCTCTATTTGTAGAATGTGGTCTATATATAGTTTGAAGAGCCATCTCTACCCGTGGATTATGATCCATAAATGATTTATACATACATCACTATCATTAGAATGTCATCATTATTATTAGAATGTCATCGCTATCATTAGAATGTCATCTATACATTCAGATTGTCATCTATACGTTCAGAATAGTCGGCCTAATCCATAGTCGCAGCATGCTCACAACTAGCATGTCCGTCCCATCACAGACAAAACATCATGGAAAGCGGACAGACATACTTCTTCAACGAGCGCAAGGACTCGGTGAATTCGCCCCTGGCCATGAGTCTGTTCATGGTGGAGGGTGTGAAGAATGTCATGTTTGCCGATGAGTTCCTGACCGTGTCTAAAGCGCCCGAGTATTCGTGGAATGAGGTATGTTATGTGGTACATTTGTCCTTTCGATGGCGACACCAAACCCACACCGTCCGGTGTTGCTAATTGCATTCATACATCGCCTATGATTCTACTTGTCCCATATTGATTGGTGCTTTATCCCTTTTTTGTTCCTTGTTGTTCAGGCTAAGCCAGAAGTGTCTATTATCCTACTTGTCCCATATTGACCGGTGCTTTGCTCCTTATTTTTGCCCTTGTTGTTCAGGTTAAGCCCGAGGTGTTTGCGGCCATTATGGATTTCTGTGCGAGTGGTGTGCCCGTGTTCAAAGACGGAGTGGACATCAGTGGGTCTGCGGCAGAAGATGATGACGAGATTGTCATCATGATCAAAGAACTGCTGGACACCAGAATCCGTCCCGTCATTCAGGAGGTGAGTCATGTATACCTCGTGAGCACGAATTGCTAGCAAATAACACAGCACCTAATTAGCCTACCGTGCAAGCATGGTGAGTGCATGGGAACACTGTGCCAAATAGTTGACACACGTATGTGTTGCTTGTATGGGGCCTTTTCTCTCCAAGCATTGGGTGGTGACTGGATTTACTTCGGGGTGGGATAGGTCTCGCTAGCATGCGATGTTGTATATGTGGTGTTCTTGAAGAATGGGTCTTCACTCTGCACGTGACATGGCGGGATTACTACCTGTAGATATCAGAGAAGCATTAGTCTGGTATCCAGCCAAACCGTTTCTGGAACACGTCTGTGGTTTTGTGCGGTGTTATATTGTGGTTACATACGCGCACGCCAGATGACGTAGGCTGGGAATGCCTTTGCTTAGCGTTAGTACTCGTTGAGCTGTCCCTTCGGCACCTCATGCGTGTGTCTGGCCCACACGAGTTTGCTCACGTGTGCATTGATCGTGTGTCACACGAGTGTGCTCACATGTGCATTTCTCTTACACGAGTGTGTTCACATGTGCATTTCTCTTTCATACAGGATGGCGGAGACATCTCGTTTGGACACATGGAGAACGGCATCGTCTACCTCAAGCTACACGTATGTCTCACTACAGTCAGACGTTATATCTTGTAGTGTTTTTGAGTAGTTTGTCTTGCAATATCTGGTCTCAAATTGGAAAAGCCTTGTATGGTCTGCAAATGGTTTTGCTGAATGCGGCGTATGTCCTGCTACACTCGCATAATCGTACGTTGTAGGTGCGTGTCACTTGGTGTGGGGCGGGTTGTACCTTGACACTGATTAACATACAGCAGCTGCGATGCTCCGTTGCAGAGTATGCCTATCATACTTGATCACAGTGCAGTCAATACTCAATAGCGTTTTAGGTCGCCTGTATTCGCCTATTATCAATGTCCACTTTTTTTATGCAAGCCTTGGCATTTTTTTTTGATGCATCCACCCTACTTATTATTGTCCATTTTGCATACACCAACACTTGCAGGGTGCCTGTGGTTCGTGTGCGTCGTCTACGGCTACGCTGAAGGGTGGGGTGGAGAACATGCTGATGCACTACATCCCTGAGGTATGGCAGGGTTTTAGGGTTTATATAGGGTTGGGTGGAGAATATGCTGATGCACATCATCCCTGGGGTATGGCAGTAGTTCCATTCGTGATTGCTCTCCCTATACGCTATGGATTGGCATTTGTTATGTTTAAGTGCGTGTGCTTGGATAACTTGGCGGAAGTCCTCTTTCAATTGGGTTGAATCGGTGTTTGGCGTTTGCGTTGTGTTGGTGCTGTATTTTGTCGTATGGAGCTTTTATGCCAATGTATCACCTGTTATTATTTTATGTAATCCTCCTATTCTATCATTCGCAGTACAACTCTACTTGCCTATTACAGTTTTCATCTATTTATTTAGTATACTGGAGCGTTTCATGACTCATCCAGTAATGATGCTGCATTTTGTATGCTCAAGCTATAATGGGATAAACAAATGAGTGTCCACCGCCTCTAAACGTTTAAGTGCTTAATCTCATGGTAGCGGTAGTACAGTCAGGTGGCAGTCGCAGAACCTGTGCCGTGTTACGGGGCGTGTTGCGTGCATTGAAACGGTTTATTGAAAGGTTTCAAGTTTGGTTGTTCTTTGCTGTTCTTGTCCAAAAGGTTGAGGAAGTTGTGCGCGTCTCTCAAGTTTGGCTGTTCTTTTGTTATTCTTATCCAAAAGGTTGAGGGAGTGGAGCGTGTCTCTCAAGTTTTGTTGTTCTTTTCCTATTCTTATCCAAAAGGTTGAGGGAGTGGAGCAGATCTTTGAGGAGCACGAAATTCAGAGTACTGAGGCCTTCGAGAAATTGGAGCGTGAGTTGCTGCAGAAACAGTTGAGCAGATAAACGAATATTCATTCGACGAGTTTTGGAGATAGCTTCAATTTTATTTGAGAAGAGTGTGCGTTGCTATGGTTACCCATGTTGGTGTGCATGCTCTGATTGCCACTGGACAGATCAGGCTAACGTATGTAGGCAAGTGGTAGTAGAGATACCTTGTATTGGTTGCGCCGCCGGTAGCATGTTATGTTTGCAAGTTTTAGGTCGCTCACAGTGGAACCGCACACTATGGCCTTCCGAAACTATCCTCTTTTGACACTCGGACTAGCGAATGCGATGCTTGTCGCGGATGAAGAATAATGCTTGCACAGGTTAATCCAGGAACACCTAAGGACAGCAAGTAAAACAGCCATCTACGTCTGATCACTATACGATATGATTGCCTGCACTAGGGCCGCTTCACAGCCGACTCAGTCGCTCGCCTCTTCATGGGATTAGTGCCGAGAGTCACACGTATTTTATAGTGGCGACATGACCACCAATCGACACAAGCGAAATAAAGTTTTTTACCGTTTTATAAGAGAAAATGCATCGGTTTCCATAGTTTTATGTTTAAAGAGGCTAAGCCCTTGCATTGAGAACCATCATGTGCTGGATTGTGGGTAGTATTGATTTTCTGACATTGTACGATTTTATCTATACTTCATTAACTTTTACCGTTTTATGACAATGCTTCGGCTTCCATAGTTTTTGTCTTTGATGCTACGTGCTTGTCCCGAGGATCATCATGTACTGGGCTGGGTAGTAACGATTTTCTGAATTGTTCGATTTGATCGACAACCACAAACAATTACCGCTATATGAGGGAGAATGCTTTGGAATTATAGTTTTTTTGTCAAAAAGGCTACGCCCTTACCTTGAGGATCAACATGTGATGGCTGGGTAGCATTGATTTTCTAACGAGTACGATCTATGTTCGTATTTTTTCCCGTTTTACGAGAGAAAATTCTTCGGCTTCCTTTGGTTTGTCTATGAGGCTACGTCCTTGCTTTGAGGATCATGATGTGCTGGGTTGGGTAGTATTGATTTTCTGAGATGTACGATTTGATCTATATTTATCAACAAAGCAGTTTTATGACAGAAAATTCTTCTGCTGCCGTAGTTTTTGGTCTATAAAGTGTACGCCGTTACCCCGAGGATCATCATGTGATGGCTGGGTAGTATTGATTCTTTGAAATGTACGTCTGAATCTATTTTCTTAATATAATTTACCGTTCTAAGAATGAAAATGCTTCGGCTGCGTAGTTTTTGGTCTAAAGAGGCTACGTCCTTGCCCTGAGGATCGTCATTGCGCTGGGCTGGGTAGCATTGAGTTCCCGACACGTACGATTTGATCTACGTTCATTAATATTTACCGTGTTATGAGAAAGAATCCTTCTGCTTCCTCAGTTTTTTTGTCTGAAGATAGTACGTTCTTGCCCTGAGGATCATCATGTGCTGGGCTTGGTAGTGTTGACATGTGCGACTTGATCTTTCATTAATATATATGATCTTTCATTAGTATTTACCATTTCATGAGAGAAAATGTTTCGGCTTCCAGTATTTATTGTCTAAAGAGGCTTGTTCTGAAGAAGGTAGCTGGGTCAGGTAGTACTGATTTTCTGACATGTACGATTTAATGTTCATTATTAATTACCAATTTATGAGAGAAAATGCGTCGGCTTCATAGTTTCTTGTCGAAAGAGGCTAAGTCCTTGCCCTGAGGATCATCGTGTACTGGGCTGGGTAGTATCATGTAGGTTTGATCTATGTGTAAACCATATTCTTTCAATCAATACTTCTATAGCTACTTAAAGATTGTAGTTAACTGGTATTTGAGTTGCGAGTTCAAAGGCCAATTCATGACCCTCTGGAGGACAGGGCTCTCTCTGAAGTGTCAGAGGGAGAAGATAGATTTTTCATTTTCTTTCTCCCTCCAGAGGCTCATGGGCGAATTGAATCTTATCGCACAATCTGAAACAACTATCGAGCACTCATGAATGAATAGCTCGCATTTGAGTAAGTTTAACGACGTGGAATCCTGCCGAAGTGCTGTTAATAGAAGTACAGCCGATTTATTAAGCTCAAGGTGATGGAAAGAAGTAATGCCGGTTCATTTAGCTCATATTCAAGAAGCGTGGTGGATGGAAGTAATGCCGGTATATTTAGCTCATAATAAAGAAAGGTAGTAGATAGAAGTATTGCCGTGTTATTTAGCTCATATCAAAGAAAGGTAGTGGATGGAAATAATGCCGGTTTATTTAGCTCATATTAAAGAAAGCTAGGAGACAGAAGTATTGCCGGTTTATATAGCTTATATTAAAGAAAGGTGGGGGATGGAAGTACTGCCGGTTTATTTAGCTCATTTTAAAAGAAGGAGGTGAAGTGGAGGAACTACATTTCTGTGTCGGGTCAAACTGGGCAAATACCACGCGCTGGTGTGAAAAATTACTCTTAAGATTACTGCAATACTTTTTGCCACCAGGCGACAAATTCTAAAGAAAGAAAGCAAGTCACTTGGTGATATTTCTAAATTCTCACCGTTTTATACGAGAAGCTATAGTAACCATATTAAATTGCAAGTAAAGTGATTATTCTTTTACCTGTGCCTCGACGAAAAAAGGTTAGTGGTATGTAAACGTGAAGATAGATTTTGCCACATCTAACGCAATAGTTAGGGTGCTGAACATCTGACCGGAAGCCTGCAATTAGTCATAAGAACGGGATGCAGATCCGAGGGAGGGGGAGGGGCAATGCTGGGTTAGCCGGCTTGGGCCTTTTCGTGTTGTTAGAGGCATGCAAAGTGCGCGTTTTAATATCTACCCAGGCACAGCGGGGGCATGTCGCAATTGTGTATGTGTCATTTTGAAAATGAGGCATGGCAAAAGAATATGCAGAGTATGAACAGCGTTTAAATCTGCATTAATTTTATTGTAAAAATGCATCCTATGACGAACCACTCTCTAGTCTGTGCGGATTCCGGACAGCAAGTACTGCCTTTGATCATATGCGATCGCTTATTAATTTGAATTTAAATCGACACCAAGTTCACAAGTTTGTGCGTAATAACCATTCCCACTTCAACGACTCACTTATTTTCCCGGGCTTACATTAAAGCCATTACTCTTCTACTCACTGTGTTCGTATTAACCTATAACATTACAATATAAGCCCATGTGTTTCGTGAACAAGACTCTTTCATGAGGCAACTAGTCTTCCCAGCACCTGCCTTTGCAAAATTCAATACAGATACCTACTCTATGTTGCTGGTGATTCCCATTCGTTCCCTACTTTCAAGACATTGATTGTCACCGCCAGCCCCCGCTGCTTGTAGTGAAACAATTCTGCATCATGTTGGCTTGAAACGCACTACAAAGTTTAGAAGCTAAGTTTGGCTGACGATTTATTTATAGCTAAATAGTACTTGGTTCAGTGAATAGGGACCTACATCCTGTATTGATTGCGTGGTTGACTGATAGGTATATTGTCGCTAATTTTCTCTTGAGCTTGTACCATATCACCGACAGACCCCAGGTACACAAAGAATCCTCGATCTCGCTTT
>NW_014039897.1:17872-27815 GCF_001186125.1 Sphaeroforma arctica JP610 | reverse complement strand
ACTTATACCAAGGACCTGTACTTAAACAACCCTGCGTAGACTAGCTTGTAACCAGGATATACAGGTATGTCTCTAATTGAAATAGCAAACGTACAATCGTATATTAGTTTCAAATAAACGGTGCAGCATTTCCTCTCCCGAGAGCTAACTTATCACATACCGTCAATTCTGGGTTGGTACTGTGATACTCACGTAAACTTTCTTTCTGTTCGTTGTCTAGATTCTTCGGCTGTGTGGCAACACCAAATAGCATTGGTGTGGTTCTCGTACAATAATCAGTGGTCTGTTCATATTGGGCTGTTTGGCTTGCAAAATCTTCTTTACTCCCCATATTGAGGTCCAGGTATATTAAAGTTTTACTCATCTTGCAGAATTATTGATACTGAGACACAGTGCAGCACATACCTATAGTACCGTTTATTTGAATGATGTCCTGCCAGGCGCCTGCTATGCATTATATATTTGTTTATACATGTCTAAAAATATGCATGATGTATTTTTTACACCTATGAATATTTGAATTCAAGAAAAATCAGGAAAAGTGATGACTTCCAAAGTATTCATTGAAAGTCAATTATCTATTATTAGAATGTAGTTGTAAAATGAATTGGATGTTACTATACCATGTCGTATATTTACAATTTACAACATATCGCTTATTAAACTAGGTAAGAGAAAAAGTTAAAAACATTGTTTACGACACTATGAGATAAGTACTATATTGAAAACAATATATAAAAACGTTTGTATTGGCCTATTGGGTTCAAGGTGTGCACATGTGTATTCTCTATTTTGTGGTGACGCTCAGCCAGCGTCAGAAATCCATCGCATCGCCCGCTGGAGCGTTCTAGGTTTCGGCATGTGTTTATTTAGATTTCGATAATATAAGCTATACATTGCCAACGGGGCAGTACAGTTCACGTAGCAGATACACACCGTAACTCACAGTAACGTGCACATCATGTCACACTATAACTTTAAGTCCATCACGGTGGTGCCCACTGCCAGTGATTTCATTGACATAACACTTTCAAAGACACAGAGAAAAACCCCTACGGTGGTACATCCCGGATATGCCATTGCTCGTATCCGCTCGTTTTATATGCGCAAAGTCAAATTCACACAGCAAAACTACCACGACCGCCTTCAGGCCATTCTCGATCAATTCCCCAAGCTAGATGATATCCATCCTTTCTATGCAGATCTGATGAATGTCTTGTACGACCGAGACCACTACAAACTCGCACTTGCCCAACTCAATACAGCATGTCAGTTAATCGACAATGTAGCCAAAGATTACAACCGTCTTTTGAAGTTCGGAGATTCTCTATACAGATGTAAGCAGTTGAAACGTGCTGCACTCGGTCGCATGTGCACAATAATGAAGCGCCAGAACGGCTCACTACAGTATCTAGAGCAGGTTAGACAACATTTGGGCCGTCTACCATCAATCGACCCCAACACCCGTACGCTCATTCTGTGCGGATTCCCCAATGTGGGCAAGTCCAGTTTCATGAACAAGGTCACACGTGCCGATGTGGATGTGCAGCCATATGCATTCACAACCAAATCGTTATTTGTGGGTCATATGGACTACAGATATGTGCGGTGGCAAGTGATTGACACACCTGGTGTGTTGGATCAGCCCTTAGAGCGCAGAAATACCATTGAGATGCAAGGTGTCACAGCACTCGCACATTTGAGAGCCACCATCCTCTATGTCATGGATGTCAGTGAACAGTGTGGATACTCGCTGAAAGAACAGGTATGTAAACTATTGTACTTGCGCGCATGTGGTTGTTGACTGTGCCTACTTTCGCTGTTTGAAAAGGTTTGTTCATCTTGTCATTGAGACAGTTGGTTTGTAGGTGATGGTATGTTTGTGTATGATGCTTCTACAAGTTCCATTCAAGTGACTCGCATATATATGTATGTATGTATGTACTTATATATATATACGCGAGTGATTCGATGGTGCCACAAAAAGAATAAAGCATCAATTATATATAAATATATATATATATAGTCATTGTACATGTAGAGTTTTATTCCCGTCTATGAAAACAAACACGCACACACACACATATATATATATATATGTGTGTGTGTATTAATGCTAATATGCGTATCAATATATAAACATTCATTTTATTTGTATATGTATCATATCAATAAGTAGTAATCTGTCACCTGATTTATATTCCTACTTGTACATTTTTGGGAGCGTGTATGTGTATACATTCGTGTTTGCATAAGAATACATATATAAAGAAATACATGCATTTCTATGCACAATATATGTACATGTATATACTCTATTTTTATATCGTTACTTACACACACACGCTCGGGCGTACCCAGCACGAACACGCGTAAAGATACACACACATATATATGTATATATATATATATGCATATAAATACGCACATATTTCAATGCATATATTTATGTAATATATGCGTGTATGTTTGTAAACATGTTTTAGAGTTTTATATACGTATATGTATATATGCGTGTTTGTGTTTGATCATTTATATATATAGATATATCATTTATTTTCAAAGTAATTGTCTGTGTACACCTTGCATATATGCAGACGCAAGTACATACACATGGTCTAAAAAGAATATACGCACGCATATATTTATATACTATTTCCATGCATGTGTGTAGTCGTACGGGTGCTATTTGATAATTTATTTGTTCATGTCATTGGAAGTTTGAACATGAATATTCATATAGTTGCCGAGTATATGTATTTATGTATCTCGTTTGTTAGTATGGATATATATATATATAGACTAGCTGTCTATTGATTCTCTGCAAGTAGAGGTGTGCTGTTGTATTGGTTGATGTGGGTACTTGAAGGTATTACAATTTGGTTGTAGCTCAAGGCTTGTCGCACATTTCTATCCGTGCGTGGCCTATTAAGTTGAAGTTAGATTAAATCTAAGAGTAGTAAGATGTACCAAAAGTAAAAACAGTCGGTCTATGACTCACCGACCGATTGCGCGTGACTTCATCTATACACAGGTGGATCTGTTCAAGAACATCAAGGCGCTCTTTGCCAACAAGCCCGTCATGCTACTACTTAACAAGGCCGACATCACCCGCCCAGCCGACCTTTCCGAGGAAGACCAACAATTACTAAAGACGCTAGCAGAGGAAAACCCTGAGGTGGAGGTCAATGTCATGTCCACGCTCACAGGCGAGGGCGTGACGGAGGTCAAGACGCGTGCGTGCGATCGCCTCATGGCCATGCGCGTGGAAAACAAGATGAAGACAGGCAAGGCCAACGACGTGCTCAACCGCGTGACTGTGGGTATGCCCAAGGCACGCGACACCAAGGAACGGCCGGCGTTCATCCCCGCGGGTGTGGCTGAGAAGAAGGCGGCTATGGCCACGGGCGACCAACCCAAGCGCAGGACGCTGCAAGACAAGTACCTGGAGGACGGTCCAGACTACGACTTTGACATCAGAGAGCACCACGACCTGGCCAACCCCGAGTGGAAGTTCGACCCCATCCCGGAGATTTTGGACGGCAAGAATGTCCAGGACTTTATTGACCCAGAAATCATGCGGCGACTGGAGGAGCTAGAGGCCGAGGAAGACGAGCGCATTGCCAACGGCGTGTACGACAGCGAAGACGACGACATGGACGAGAACGAAGCAGAGCTGCACGAACTCGCCAGCAAGATCAGGCACAAGAAGGTTATGATAGTCAACGAACACCGCGAGAACAAGCGCTTTGCCGGCTCACAGATGCCCAGGGCTGGTCTCGCGCATCTCAAGAAGCGCAGTGAGCTGGAAGACCACTTGTCTGGCCTGGGCATTGATGTCAAACCCCGTGGACGTGGTATGTCGTTACTACGTTATATATATATATATATACGAGCATATAAGTGCTCTTGTGCATGTTGTTTGTCACTTAATTGTTTGTCGGCACCGGCGCAAATGCTCTTGTGGTGCGTGGAGGTAGGCTCTTACGATGATATTCAGGGCATAGAGGATATGGCAATAGAGCAGACACAATTATGGGCAGCGTGATGAGAGCTGCAGTATTAAACCCGGTCCTACCCGCACACAAATAGAAGAGTACGTAAACCACACTTGCTCAAAACTCGGACCGATTTCACTACCGTACGAATCAGTTGTATGCGAAACTAAGAGGAGGGCTTGCACATCAAATGTACACCGTGTGTAATTGAGCATCTACCATACTGTCTAAATCCAGCGTACGTAGCTAAGTATCCCCCCTTTGTATTTTTGTTGCATCCACAGATATGGCTGAGGACGAAGAACCATCCCGTGGACGATCCAAGACACCCGCACAGAACCGCAAGAGGAAACGTGGTGAGAGTGAGGCTGTTGAAGGCGCCCCACAGGACGGCACGGCGGTGCACGGCAAGAGCGTGGCACGTGCACGCTCAGTGTCACGTGCTGTGTCCACCAAGCGCACGCGTGAGGACACGGGTGTGATGGACGTCAAGCAGAAGGCCAAGACGAATGAGATCATGAAATTGAAGCAACGCCCTATGATCCGAGCGGTAAGTATAGGGCCTGATCTATTGGGTTCTTCTGTTTCGTTTGTTGTGCCGTTTGTACGCACGTGTGCTGAAATCCGGGTTGCAATGTTGTACTATACTAGAGGCGAGTCCATGCAAGCTATGTTGTTAACTTCATGCTTCAATGGATATGGAAACTACTGACCATGCACAAATTCTAATGTTTTGTGCTAAATTTCTCGTCATTTTCTCGCTTAAATTTCTCTTACAGGGTAAGGCCGGTGAGGCCGATCGACATATTGGTACCAAGATGCCCAAGCACTTATTCAGTGGCAAGCGCGGTAACGGAAAGACGGACCGACGTTAAATATAATGGAGCACACGACGTGCGTAGTTGGGCTGCACAACGCCATGTGAGCTGTAGTAAGATGACTAGTTTTATGACCATCTACACATGGGAACTGCCTTCTTCAAGATTAGAGTTACCAACGGCAAATGGATATATGAAGTAATTAATTTGGATAACATGAGGAGCCTTAGTGGGGTGCTTGATGTCCATGAAATTGTAAATAGGTTAGTCGCAATAAACTTGTATAATTATGCGAAATGATTCTGGGCGCATTTGACCTGGGAAGGTGTACTTTGACCTCTACGGGGAGACACCTGGTGATACTTACTACGAGGGATGTACAATGCGTTGTATTGGGAGTTAATCGCAGATGGTTAATATGGATGACATAAGTGTAACTAGAGTTGTCGCTCAATGGTGTCTATACCTCCGGACATTTTAGGACGATACGTTGGGTTGTCGTTCTGGTTAATGTATTATTTGTTCAATTTTCAGAAGGCTATGATTATTCTGGTGGCAAATACAGATATACTAAAGTCCTGGATTGTAATCATCTGTTTATTTACAGTTATCTGATGTGCACTCATGACAGCTTCTATGAAGCTACATACCAAATAAAGTCCACAAGGATGTAAATGTTTACTGTGAACTATGCCGTACAATATGAAAACCCTAGGATTTAGGGTGACGCATTATCGCCGGAAAATCTTGCGTTGAAGGTTATGAGGAAAATGATTACTTATTTATTTTCGTCGCAGGCAGACAGTCTGAGCAGTCATATTATAGAGACATCCATTCGCATTTTTATTACAAAAGAAACCATACAACTTCATAATCCACGCAGAGTAATGCACACCAAATATCCAGCGCATAACACTATTCTGACTCCCTATATATCGGTCGATCTAAGGAGCGCCACATCACAGACTAACATCTCCCTTGCACACACGATTGAGACCGAGATAGGAGCGAATGTCAGTGAGGGTACGTGTTTACTAGTGTTTTACGGAACGAAGCTCTGGTTGCTTATGAATGGCCTCGGTTGTGGGTATGACCGAATCAGAAACGGCTGGGCGTATTATAATCTTAATGGTATTTATTTAAAGTTTGTCATCTGATGACGGAACAATATCGGTCGTTTCAGTACATTTTTAGGTAGTTGGCGCCTTTAGCTGAGGTACACTTTGATATTGCAATATGTTTCCGAAGATGTACATGCTGTACTTACTGTGCTTGCTGAATCCGAATCAAATTGATAATGTTTGGTTAGAGTGTGGAGATATGTAATTGCGTGGTGTGGTGTTTTATCTTGCCGTTATGTCTAATTTTGCCAGTCTCGAACATCTGGGGGGGGATATATGTCATGTGCACTAAATCACAACCACACAGGCACACAAGAGCACATTTCCACATACTCGCTCGCACATATATTCTGACACAAATACACACCCAAATACTCACACACATGTGTAACATACTTTAAAAGCGACTGACAAAGCTTAACAAAGATTATCTTGCCCGTAGCGTGATCTTGTGTGTAATATGTGTACACACGCACACACACATACACACACACACACACACATATATATATATATATATATATATATATATATATATATATATATATATATATATATATATATATATATATATATATATATATATATATATATATATATATATATATTTATACAATGAATAGGTTTGGTCGGCTTCACTATATATTTATACAATAATGCGATGTTATTTTTTTATTCTGCTTTTAGGGCGTATTCAGTGTGGCCTACAGTTCTGGTGCGCCGCGCATATCATCATTCTCTGCGAAGGCAACTGCCAGTAATATATGTTATTTTCTCACACTACGAAGAACTGCTCGGAGTATAATTCGCGGTGTAAGATTATCACCCTCTCGAGACACTCATACGCACAGAAAAATGGTGTCAGATAGCAACAGTAACACTGGGTTGACCGATATCGGGTCCCAGACCAAGCATGGTATAACCAACGAATCCCTCGTGACGTGGAGAGCACGCATTGACGAATCAATCGCCAAGTCGAGGAAAGTCCGAGGGGGCAACTTTGTGCAGATATGTACAGTGTACAATAATGAACCACGGTGTAGAACTGTGGTGTTTCGTGGATTTCAGAAGCTGCCGATCGATAACCCGGTTGGAGTGCAGTGTGGAGGCAAGCCATGTGTTATGAAAATGATTACAGACAACCGGTCCAATAAAGTGTCCCAGGGCACAGCCAACAGTGCGGCAGAGTTGGTGTGGTGGTTCCAACAGTCAAACGAACAATACCGTATAAAAGGCCAGCTGGTGTTTGTGGGGAGTGGGGACTTTGCAAACGATGATAGTAAAGAGATCGTCACGGCTCGCAAGGAACAGTGGGGTAACCTCAGTGATTCCGCTCGCGAACAGTTCTACTGGCAAGCCCCTGGACTGCCATATACAGGTGAGTCTCCTGTGCCGAAAGGGGGCCGCGATGCAGAAGGCAAGATCATGGATGTTCCCGACACCTTTCTACTGCTGTTGCTGCAACCAAGCCAGGTGGACTACTTGCGATTAGGCGACAATTATCGCCAGATCGATGTGTTGTCCGGTGAGGAGTGGATTCAGCAACGAGCGAATCCGTAGCTCATCGATCGATAGCATAGTGCATAATAATAATAGTATTGAGAATTGTTCTGTGACGTGTTTATGTAAATGGTATGCCGATTTATCAATATATATGGTATGCGGAATGGCGGATATGTGGCCGATACCTTACTGCACCTTGTATGGGTCCAAGGAAGTGACACGAGTGTGCAATTAGAACTATGTATGTCATGCGATTGACCAGTATGTCGATCTGACAATTTGTTATGTGTACATGTGCAATAAAATAAATAGAGTGAATCATTTGCTGCTCTCTGTCTATCCCTCACCCCCTGCCCCCCGGCCTCACTCTCGCTGTCGGCTTATCTAAGCTATCTTATACATATCTATTTAGTATTTGCATACCCGATTACCCTCCGGAGTCCGGTCCCTCACACCCCCCTCCCCTCTTGTGGGGCGGAGTAGGGATTAGTAGCCTAGTAGAAAAGTAGGGACTCTCTACTAAAACTCTCCAGAGAGAGAGTCTCTCTTTCTCTCAGAGAGAGAGGCCTCCATTTTCCATTAGCGAGAGAGGGACTGGCGAGTATTGTGCACTGGGGCCGAGTAAACAAATGCATACTGTGACTGACATCTGATTAAATAGTAAATACATATCTATGATTCTACATATGTACATTGTACAATACTAGCTCTCCAGAGTAGAGTGACTATTATTCACTATACATCACTACTCAAAGTCACAACTTCACAAGTCACAACTGACAACTCACGAGTCGGTATTTACATCGTCAATCTCTCTACTCTAGAGAGACTACAACTATGTAAATATGTTAAAATAAAATGTCAGTATAATAGTCACAACACTATTTTTTTTAAACATATTTACTAGTGACGTAATTGGGCTATGATTGTTTGGTTGTTTTTGTATTATTTACCAAACAAAGAGTCGTTTCTAGAAGGCTAAAAACAATTATGTAGATCCTCAGACATGCTCTGGAGCGATTTCATAAATGATTATCATAAATCAGCTGCGGTTTCATAGTTCGTCTATCCCTACAAATGACAATATTTTAAAATATCCTTCGGTAATCAGTGTCGTACTTCACATTCCGTAAACGTTGTGCGTATAGACACTCGTATGGTAGCCTGATCTCTCTTGATCTCGTATAAAAGAAGCGTGGGAATCTTAGGCGAGCTCAGATAAACATAATCAGGCAATATGGGCGAATCTGTGACTACACAAGCATACGAGGAGCTTTCAGGCGACGCCTATGAAGTCCAGGGTGATAATACGGTGCATCTGACATTTCACACGCACAAAGCAACGCTAACTGGCGGGTCAGGGGACATTATGAGTCAAAGCGGTCGCAAGTACTTCGAGCTTAATGCCAAGAAACTCTTGGATCACAATGGAAAGCACATATTCACCATCAAACACGCATTAGTATCTTTGCACAAACGAATGTACATTTGTGATCATGTAGGCAACAAGTTAATGGAGATTCACTCGGAAAATATCATACAGATGGACGCGAGCGCAGTTTTAACTGATCTGGTTGGCAGAGAAGGAAAATTACAGAGTCAGCGGCAGCTTTAAGGACCGGAAGTACAAAATCACAAACATGTTCAGGGATGAGGAGGTGGCTGAGGTGGACTACTGCATAGACCACCTTGCCAACGACGATACCTACTCGCGTCAAACCAGGCGAAAATGCGGCATTGATGTCGTGCATATGTATTGCTCTGGAAGAGATGCTGGATCACGTCCAGAACAATTAAGTGAATACAAATTACAAGAACAAGCAGTGCAATGAATGACACAGAGTGATTAATAATATCAATTGCATATAAAGTTGTGGAATACCAGTACAGTATATAATTTTAGCAAAGGAAGATTGGTCTTTGTCCATAGCCTAGTCACGGAAACAATCGATGAGAGCCAACAAATTGTGAAATTACGACTGGGAACTAATTATGTTGGTCGGCCAAAAGTAAACTTCAGAAATATAGTTTGTACCATGGCAGCGTACCATGGCAGCGTACCCTGGCAGAAATATCATCATACCTATACGAACACGTATTGTGAAGTATGCCAAGCTACTAGCAGGGTGAGGCTATATATATCGATATGGAGTACACCAAGACTATCTAAGACAAAATATAGTATATACATCTACCACGTGAATATGTCAACAATTAAGTGTTTAGGTCTATTTACAGACAGTGGGAGATTGTATACTATGGAAAACAGATACACACCTTGAATGTTTCAACGAATATTGTATCACAATACAAGAACGAAAAGTACACTCCAGAAACAACAATATATACTTGACAAAAAAAAGATAGTATCAATGCTACCCAACAATAAAAATACACAGACTTGTATAAAATATAATATTACCTTCGTATGCATATAAACGTATCAGTGGTATAAGTTTGTATATATCTGTGTGATACACACACACACACACACACACACACA
>NW_014039897.1:12885-16228 GCF_001186125.1 Sphaeroforma arctica JP610 | reverse complement strand
GTGTGTGTGTGTGTATGTGTATGTGTGTAACGTATTAGAACATATTTAAAGTCGTGCAATCGATGTTTAGACGTTCTATGATACGTAACAACGTGGGGACACTATACAGCCTTTATAAAACAGTTTGCGTTGGTTGGTAGTATGACTTGATACATAATCGAATGTGTGTACAACCACACGTGGCTACCCCACCGCAAGTATGGAAACATAAACACTGAGAGCGTGACTACGTAGTGTTCGAGAAGTCCCTGTATGCTTTCATAGCCTTCTTCGAAATGAACAATGTACTTTGGTCACTTGGTGGATTTATTTAATTTACTATTTTGATACCCATATTGAAAATATCTATGGGGCTCGGGGAGTGTACGGGATGTTGTATATACGAAGATCGGAAAATGTGCAAATATTTTATCGCAACAAGTGGCTGTGGGCCCGTGCCTTTTGGCGCTTTGCTGTTTTGTATATATATAATATATGGCTGTATTTACTGCATACTTTTTGTTGTCAAAAAGGTATATAAATACATATCCTACCTTGTGGTTTGAGCACGACTTTTCATGCTCACATGCAATCGCTTGTTGATCGAGTGCGTTGTGTAAGTACTCCGATAGAGCTCACAGATTGGTCTCCAGACACTTGCATTTTTTGTTAACCATGAATAACGAGGATTCACGGAAGAAGCATGAGTTGGTGGCCAGAGATGTGTTCGTGCAACCAACCACGCTGCCCGTAACCCACTTGGACGACGGGTGTGTCAGTGGTACTGTAACAAGCAATAACAACGCACACGACGCAGCAGATGATGTGTACCACGTCAACAAGTCGGTGGTGGTGGGCGGCAAACACTTGCACCCCGCATGCCCACGATGCGGTCAGACAGACTCCTACTGCTACGCTACAGTCCCGTTCTACCTGCGTAGCAAATGGCTGTACATGCGCACTACATTGATATTCATAATCATATACGTTATTTCATTCATTGTGACGTATCTGCTCAAGGTGCGGACGGATCAAGTGTATTTCTTCTCGTACGATGTGCTGGGGCAAGTGCTGGTGGCTACTATCACTGGTGGGTTTATCCCATTCATCTTCATTCCATTTGTGATGCGCAGACAATCACGTACTACCACCCATCTAATCCCTATACACGAGTCGTCCATGCGTGCTTCGTGGGTGAGTAGGGCCATACCCACCATTCTCAATCCACAGAAGTGGTACACCATGTTAGTCCTCATTGGCTATACTTTTGTGCTGTTCACCTTTCCCCTTTTGCTGATACTCGGGCTAGTATTAGGCGGTGATACGCACGGGCTGGATAAGCTGGCGTGGGCCCTGACGTATGCACTCTTTGTTGCATCCAGTCACTCTCTCAGCTTCATCATGGCGTTCTTGTGGGCTGCGAACCATCGCTTCCACCCGGTGTGTAAAAAGAACGAGATCAAGAGCATGGCAGAGAGTACGAAGTTGGAGAAGAGTTTGGGCCAACAGTCAGCGGACCATTCTGCGCCGAGTGGTCAGGCAAACGCCCATACAGACGCGCAGAATAGTGTAACCTCGCATACAGCCATGGCCACACCTGTGTCCTCCACCAGGCTGAGGATAGCAGACGAAACGGAACCTATAAGTGTCTAAATGGAGTGATGTGCTCGCACTATGCGGCATGACGGAGTGTCTGCTACGCTGAAGAATATACGAGTGGGCTCGTGCGCTTTACATGAGTCGGACTGGCTGCGTGCTTGACGTTTGTTTATAGGCGAGCTACTGAACTCTTTCATCTACCAATAGTCACACAATACGCTAGAGCTGGAGGCAAAACGCACAAAGGCTTATTCGCGCGTCTAGAAGCATATCATTGCGACTCCGTTCCATCATACATACTCGGTGAATATGCGCGCTCACATGCGGTTAGGGTTGAAACTTCAGACCAGAGTACGTATTAACGCAACAAGTGGTCACGTGGACTGTCATCAAATGGCAATTATTAACGGCTATAAACTTGCTCTGTAATGCGCACCAGTAATTGTCTTGATTGCACACGAGTGCGGATGGATGCAGGCTCGGTGCTTGGAATAGGCTACTGTGTATACTATGGTGTGCAGTGATAGTAATCGCTGGTAGTACCATGATTGTTGCAGTTGATGGTGAGCGCCCCTTTGCTGATATTGACCTCAAAGCAAGCATGCCACGGGGAGCAGTACGTGAATGTATTGGGTGGTGTCTAGCTCGCTGACATCCGCGTAAAAATTGCAAGAAAAGTTTTGGTGGAACGAGGGATGAGCTTCAAGGGCGCCTTAGTGCATTATTCGATTGTGGTACCTCAGTGTGTTCATCGATTGTAGGCGTTAAATGATCCCATCAAATCAAATCCTGTGATTCGGAAGTGTACACTGTCAGATCCGAGACTTCAACTGAAGCGTAATAGTAATTTAGTACAGCAATTAAAGCTAGGAATATAGTTTGTTCTGATGCGCTCTGTTTGATTTTGGCAGTGTGAGGGCAGCAATCCGCATAATTGTAGTAAGTTAAGCAAATAGGTATGGGATGTGTGATCGCTTCGGTGTCGGAGAGTGCCAGTTACACGACCGGAATGACAATCATAATCATGAACGTAAACGTATGCTTGAAATCGCCTACATCAGCGTAAACGTTGAGGATAACATAATACGATGTAACATGAGAATGGCATCTACCGGGGTCACGTGAGTGCAGACATGAATGTTTTGTGATAAACTACTCTCTTAAGATGGGAAGTGTTGTCAGGATTGAGACTCTAATTGACAAGCAAGTGAATGAAAATACAGCATATGGCGACTATAGTTACGAAGGCATTTACGTTTTGATTGTAATATGACAAGTGATATCTTGAGGACCATAGTGCGCGAATGATACCTTAATTTGATGATATTGGTATTTACATATGTTTACATATGTGCCTAAATATTCTTATCTGATCAATCCACATGAATGAGGAGATATGAGTATTCTATTATGAATTTAAAATATTGAAACGTGATTGTAGTGGGCTTACGCGATTGGTACAGCCACTGTGTGTTTCACTAACTCAGTAAAAGCTCGAACTACCAGCGGTATACTCATTGTAATACACTGACGAACACAAACGTGCCACTGAAAAGCAGTAGTAACTTCCTTCGTCAATGCAAATCTAGCAGCAAAGCTGCCGCAAATAACATTTTACGTTTAAGTGTGGACTACACAACCGTTAATGTGTTGCTCAGCGAAGCAGGTATACGAACGATGTGTCATCACAATACCAACTAATACGGGCGGACTAGACCACTTTATTCGATCTACACTCAGGAGAATCTCAATCGCCTCTATCGCT
>NW_014039897.1:0-12861 GCF_001186125.1 Sphaeroforma arctica JP610 | reverse complement strand
ACCATTATCACGTCGTCGACGTAGTGCATAGGAACGAGCGGCATGTGACCGTGCTGCATGGGAGCGAGTTGTATGCGAGCGCGGGTATTGACGTGTGTGAGACTGCGTATCTGAACCCACACCCATGGCCATCCACCTGGCCAGCATATCTGGTGTCGCAAATGAGATCAGCGCAGGCATGCCATCCGAGGAGGACGAGTCTTGACTGGAATCCGACATCAGCTCTGGCGGACCATCGTTATCTGTAGTGCGTGGGTAAGTGGGGCTAATTCGTACTGAGGAATCGTGGTCGTACTCGCTAATGCTTACTTGTCTGTCGCTGCTAGCTGTGTTGCCTGTCCTGCGCTCCACCCCATCCTCATGTGTATCCCTATGTGAATATTCATCTCTTCGGTCTGAGCTGGCGCCAGTATTCCTTCTATTTTGACCAGCGCTGGACATATTACGCCTAATCTCAGGTGCATCATTGAAACGAATATTCAACAATGATGCATATTCTTCTGCCGTCAGGCTATGCGGTGCACGCATGTCGTTAACACGTCTGGATAGTATATCCAGACTACTGCGCATGTGACCAATCATGTCTAAACTCGCATCAATGTCTATATCACTCAGTTGAGTCTGTTCAGTTCTGCCACATTCATCAGTGTGAGCGGGCACCATTTGAAGATCCCACATAATCAATCCCATCTTGATTCAACGTACTTTCGAAATATAGTCCAACAAGCGACAACTTACTTTCGAATTATAGTGCAACAAGCGACAACTATGGCAAGTGTGGTAACTTCTGACCGCACCGTACGATTCTGTAGATATATGTTTTTAAGTCTTTATACGGTAATGCAAGTGCCAGCAAAGTATAGGTAGGTTACTACTATTTGCATAGCTGCCTATTTAAAACATGTTGTATCAGATAACATATTCATATATCGTATATATATAGACATAAAAGTTAGGAATATGACAACGCATCATTTCCGAGGTAGTAAACGATACGGTCGTTTATGAACATCGATCATATCCCCAAATGTTCTTTACATTTCCGCCGAGTTTAATCGCTTTCCAGAGTCATTCGACTTTGCTTCATGTCGTTTACCATACCACGGCGATTTTTAGCTTTCTTATTTTACCCAATAGAAAACGTCCATTGGTTTCCACTTACTTCGGTATTCTCAAAAACTAAAAACAGGACTCAATTTGTCCAAGCAACACTCTACTGCTATTTTTATTACTCACGTATAAATACATACAATTATACATATATGTATTTGACTTTTCCTTTACATAAAAAACCCATGGCTTAAAATATAGGCGTATTCTAAAAAAAACTGGCTAAAACCACTTTTTCTTCTTCTTCAAATTAAAGTTTATTCTGTGGGTGTGGACTGTGGACTGTGGACTGTGGATTCGTCTTTCTGTGGAGTGATACAGTGGATAGCGGACTGTGACAGTGTTACTGTGTGAGACTGTATGTGTGATGCAAGTTGTGACTTGTGACTTGTGACACCCAAAACCGAGGCCAAAATCAAAAATGAAACTCATAAGGTAAAAGCCTTCTGTTCTATAAATAGATTTTGGGTTGTAGGGGTTTATGTTTATCATTGGACCACAGTTTAGTTCCAAGTCGCGACCAGTGAATATCATCGCTACATGACCAATGAAAGCAAAATAAATTCAATATTACTCTGCAATCACTAGCAACTGTTTTACACATTCTATAAAATCGTGCATGCAGAAATATAAGTAGTGAATATTTTGTACAAGTTTTAACTTTTATCCCGGGGTTGTCTGTGGCTCACTCGTGTCATCGTTCCTGATTGACAAGTATGCCCAACTAATTCCTTGCCAATTTCTTTCTATGCTGGACTCAGTACGGGTTCGACAGTAAGTCCTAACATAAAAAGCCTCACGCAACGTATTGCTGCATCAGATTTTCACAGTAACGTATTTGCATCAGACTTTTACAGCTGAAAAGGTTCTTTCACTCGTCCTAATCATAGTCTTTGCCTACTACTAGGTTTGAAAAGATATACACTTGCTTCATCAAGATGGCGGATATCTCACTTAAAACATTCATGGCTCTGGTATGTCTCTGCCTTGCTATTAGTGGGACGATGGCACTGGAACTGTCACATCTGGCAGAAACCCTTGACCAAGAGCGTATGGTAGTCGCCAATTTCTACGATGAATTGGCTGTATGTATAAATGCACGTTACACGCACTCGCCATACTACTGCAGATTGACGAACTACCCAGAAGAGGCTAAGATTCCGTTGCAGGCCAAATGGAAACACGAGGACGTTGAGTTTGTCAATGTGAACTGTCACTACGAACCATCCCTCTGCCGATCGGCCAATGTCAGACAATACCCCACTGTGGTTGGTTACTTGGATGGGAATATGATTGCTGTTACCGAGGGCAATATTCAATTCAAAGATGTCGATGATGTAGTTGGCGTTCTGGGTATGTTATTAGTATCTTTCTACTTCAAAATCAACGTTTCTGCGGCTCTCACTTTGATCCTTGCATATCACAACTACCACATCGCATCTATCAGTGCATGATGGTGTAGATAGTATGTTTTTCTGTCAGACTGAATATACATGGTGTGTCTGTTATTGTTCTGTATGTTTCTGTTATTCATGCTGTGATCTTTTACACAGTTTCCTGGGCTAAAGCCTCAGCCAGTACACCAAACTTCGAGGAGGGAGCAGAGCTGATGAAACTTACTATCGAAAATTTCGGTGAGCGCATGGATCGGCTGATGGAACAACGTGAATTCAATGCGGAGTACAATGAGGTATGTTTCAAATTACATATTGAACTCAATATTATTACACAGTGAGTGGGTGAGTGAGTAATCATGAAGGCCATAAAATTCACGCACCTGCAAACAGGTACTCGGAGACCACATCATAGCAAATCTCAGAAAGTTAAAATTGTGCTACTATTCTCTACAATAAATGCTTAATCCGATATCGCATTGGATTATGGATATGGTATATATTGCACTTCTTGTAACTGCACAGGTTCCGTGTGTGAACCACTCCAAGTAATTGATTATAATTGTAAGGCGAACACTCACACGAAGGTATGTCTTCTACACTTTCAGGAACTACAACAGCTGATAAAGGATGTGTTAATGACACAACAAGTGAATTTAGAAGTGAAACTGAAGTCCATGGTCGAAGGTGTGCAAGAGTATGCACAGAGACAGCAACAAGCCTTACAAAAGTCTCAATCGAGCTCGGTGCAAGAAAAGCCGTCGCAGGAGCAAACAAAGCAAGTGGTAGAAACAACCCTTTCTCAGGAACAGGAAGTGGTGGCTAAGCGCGCACAGGCGAAGGACGAACGGTTGGAAATGTACAAACTCATGCGAGCTAGCGAGAAGAAACAGTACGCCGAATGGAAGAAGGTCCAGGCCATGCGCTCCGATCAGCAGGTACACATGCGCGCGCATCAATACTCGGATGCTAATACGTATACGTTTAATGTGAGATCAGCCGATGTACATGATGCTACTACATATACGTTTAATGTGAGAGCAACAGGTACACCTGTGCGCGCAGTATTCACTGAGATGCTATTACGTATACGTTTCATGTAAACAGTACTCTGCAATTCGAACACATGGTGGTATGGTGAAGATTTTGTGTAGGTGAGATGGACTTATGCAAGTGCCGAACACCACAAAAGAAACGCCCAGTGTGAGATAAAGAGTGCACAATCACGCACGCTGAAGTAGTTGATCAAATAGGTGCGCCAATCTCTGGCTCGCACGTCATCGACACCCTGACACTATATCTACAGTTTATATATGAAGGGTATATAAATCAAAACTCATCACACATCAGAACCATGTAATATAAATCAAAACTCATCACACATCTGAACCGTTTATTTCAATCTAGCGCAAGGCACAGGAAAAATTCGAAGCACAAGAAGATCGAATGCGACAACAACAAGAAGCCACCAGAGCTTTGAAAGCCGGGCAAGAGAATGGCAAGGCGTACCAACGCTATCTGCAGGACAAGGAGGACCTCATGCGGCTACACGGCATGCAGAAGGCACGTGACATGAGCACGGACATGCACACTGGCAGCCCCAAGGACATGCACCTGGGCACTGTGAAAAACATTGCAATGGGAGGCGTAGAACAACACATGGTAGACAACAGCGAACCACAGATACATGCACACGCGTTCATGGGCAAGTACATCCCCGCACAGTCCATCAGCAATGCGCTGCACAGTTCGTTGGTGATGGGTCCGGACATGATCATGGACGTAGTCCGCAAATACTCCGTCACGTGTTTCTTGCTCGCTGGCTTTATCGCCGTGTCCTCCTTGTTGCTGGTATGTGGCTATGCATCATGTGCGTACGCTAACACGCTATACACACAGTTTAGGGATTTAGGGTTTTTCAAACACGTTATATAAACAGTCTGCACTTGTGTGCACACACCATATACGCATTTGCAGCCATTAGTTGTATATGTTGCACGCTGTCCGGAGTGCTCCCGGTCTCCTTGGGCTGCAGAGAGGACTCTCGCTGCATGCCAGCATGAGATCTAATCCATACATATCGGTTGGCCCATCAGGCATACATACTAGGTGTCACAATAATGCCTGCTACGGTCGAGCATATATGAGCATACCATCTCCTGCTGCGTAGGCATGTGTGTCTGCCTCTCCACCAAGGCAAACTAGCGTAGCACGCAAGCCCCACTACGCAGTGATTAAAGCCTGGGCATAGCTGACTATACAAGTACATACGTTGCATAGCTGACTATACAAGTACTTATGCACATGTCACAAAAGTAATTGGCAGAGTGGCGCAGAACACTTGTGACTTGTCTCCCATGACCTGGCCTGGTGTCTCATTTCTCTTTTGCATCTCCTCACTCAACAGCTGGTGAACCTCAACCGCATGGCCACAGAAGATGCCTCCCCCAGCACCAAGGTAACATGTGTGCTGTTGCTGTGTATGCCTATTCTCACATACATGCACGCTATACGTTATAGTCGCTAGTAGCGTCTTCTGAGAAGTCAGTCGCTGACAGATATGTCTATACTGTGGTCGCACGCGCAACAGTGACGACAGTTGGGTTTTGGGGGTTGGGTTTTGGCGAAGCGACACGCACTGGACAAGTGGTCGCACATTATAACTTCTCTAGTGCACCCGTAGTCTGACATTATCCACTCTATCTCTCACAGAAGAACGAAGCCGGATGGGTGTAGGTTTAAACGGAGACATCAGAACATAATTAGTAGCGCATGGGAAGCCCACACGAGAGAGGTAGTAAGTAGTAACATCACACGGGAGAGGTTGGAAGTGTTAACCCCAGCCCAGTGCATCAACATAGTGATCATACTACACGAGAGAGGTTGTAAGTGTTAACACCACACGAGAGAGGTTGTAAGTATTAACCACAGCCCAGTGCATCAACGTAGTGATCATACTACACGAGGGAGGTTGTAAGTGTTAACACCAACGAGAGAGGTTGAAAGTATTTAACACAGCCCAGTGCATCAGCGTGGTGACCATATACGGCTCGTGTGTGTTGGTTGGCGGTAGTTATGTGTGTTGGTGGTGGTTGTTGTATGACTCCACCGACAGGTTCTTTAGAGGCTGGTTCAAATAAAGAAATGAAACTAATACAGAGACACTTGCATGCATGCGCAAAAGAAAAGAAACTAATTCAGAGACACTTGAAAAGAGAAGAACCTAATTCTGAGACAATTGCACGCATACGCAAAAGAAAAGAATCTAATTCAGAGACACTTGCATGCATACGCAAAAGAAATGAAACTAATTCACAAACACTTGCATGCATACGCAAAAGAAAAGAAACTAATTCAGAGACACTTGCATGCATGTGCAAAAGAAAAGAAACTAAAATAGAGACACTTCCATGCATGTGCAAAAGAAAAGAAAAGAAATAAATTCAGGAGATACTTGCATGTATGCCCGTAATCGTGCTGCCATGGTTGTAGTTTGGTATTTCTATCACACCCACTCCAATACGCCCTTGTGTTTCATATAGCTATAGCACTCATTGTGTTTCTTGCAGCCATAGTACTCACTGTCTTATAATCACAGTGTTGTTCACAGTTTTTAGGGTTTTGGGCATTCGCATACAATGCGCGTGCATGGTTTAGTATCTGGCTAAGGTCGTTTCTAATTAAACTGAGTGAATTTACACTAAATCGAGTCAATCGAGTCGAACACTCCAGAGACGACGTTACCACTATCGCGTGGAGTGTCGACGCCATTCCGCTCGGGGCATTTGAGGAGACAAAGGCATCGACAACACCCTTGAGACCTCATTGGTTGTCTATATTAACGTAGCCACGTGGTGGTCTGTGTTAACGTAGCCACGTGGTTGTCTGTGAAGGTGTTGGTGTGATGTGGTCACCTGTCTGTGATGGTGTTATGTGGTTGTCTGTGATGGTGTTGGTGTTATGAGGTCACCTGTACTTCTCTTATAGTTACGTCGCCCAGTCAACGGTCGCAGACAGCCCACAGCTATAGGCGATCCCTCCACGCAGTCAACGCATCCATCACACGATAGTAGCGGAACACCAGCTCAGTACCAATGCCACCGAACGGCCAGTACGCATACTCCACCGGATAGTTGTCCTGTACCAAGTTATGGATGTTAGAATGAGGCCCACGCCTTGTGCATGGTATGCATTCTATCGGTCGACCCACTGGGAGCGTGCAAGCATCATGGACGCCCACTCATCGCATATGGACACGTGAGATACGTGTAATATACGAACAGACACTTTGCACCCATTTGAGTTCGGGTTGTTTCCCTCAGTGAATGCTCTACGCATAAACTATTGACAGATCAGACATTCCAACAGCATTGCAGATACGTTTGATGCGCTAATCAGTTGTATCACTCCCAATCCGTTGAGATGAGACGCGAAACTGCGCTGTGAAGCTGCTACGGACGACGTCCATACAATGCAATGCAACGCATAGCCCACCCAGTACAGATCAACAGGTATTACCACATATCAGAAGAGCACGCCACACACTGTCCACAGACACACAACACTGCACACACACAACACTGCACACACACAGCACTACACACACAGAGCACTATACACACACAAGACTACACACACACAGTACTACACTCACACAGTACTACACACACAGAGCACTATACACACACAACACTACACACACAGCACTACACACACACAGTACTACACACAGAGAGCACTATACACACACAACACTACACACACAGCACTACACACACCACACACAGAGCACTATACACACACTACACTACACACACCCTATTCACTCCGAAAGGATACGCTCAGGCTCACGCACTCGCAAAGCGACCCACAAAAATCAACTTAGGTACGTGTGACACACCGCTTAAAGAACACACGAATCAAACACTATGCGCAACCACGTGGTATTAAGGAATTAATTATACCAGACGGATACATCGTTATAGATGGCACCAGATAGAATCATGTGAGCGTACGGATAGAGTTAATGTGCGCTTACCTGGAAGAGGGCGATGCGCTGGTCGTCGCCATTGGCAATGGCAGTTGCAATGATATCCCCACCCACAGCACTCCCATTCAGACCATCACCACCCAGTCCATTGACATAGTACACGCCTTGGTCATGAAGTGGCAGAACAAGAGACGTATTAAACCAAAATGACAGTGGTGATTGAGGTTTTTGAGTGGGGACGAAATCAATACAAAGCCACATACTTATATCCATGAGAATAGTAATTAGTAATAAGTAATAAGCAATTGGCAATTAATAATAGTGCTATGTGCAGGCACAGTCTGGTCTGCTACTGTCTATGTGCAATCCTAGGTAGAACTACATTTTGGTTCAAAGCAATCACTAGCAATTGCTATAGCATTGCAAAGACGTTGCGAAGGACTGCCGAGAAGTGAGTGTCACTGAGTGAACATGCTATAAGACATTAGCCTTTCACACAGCCCTACACGACTTCTCAAACAGACACCTAAAACAGACACATCAACGAGACACTTCCAACAGATACCTCAGCGAGTGTTGACAGCTCTCAGCAGATGGCACAGAATGGCAACTGGGGCTCATGCATTGGACAAGCAACAAACACTGTACTGATTCATCGCACGGATGACTCCAATACACTCCCTCCTTCATTTTTCACAACACACACACACACTACGACGGTCATTTTGAGGTTTTAGAGTTCCACCTCGAGTGTGGTGGGAGAGTCATAACATAACTAGACATATGTTTGAAACTGCGAATCACACGTTATATAACTAGTCATATATGTTTAATCTGGCCGTACAAATGCATTACTTATAAATAGTCATACACACTTAACCTTGCCCTACAAATGCATTGGGTGTCCAGTGATATCCGTATGTCTACATCTGGAATTGAGGTTCGTTTGAGTATAACGTATACATACCGTCATCCAGTTTGCCGTACAAAGGCATTTCGTGCCGTGCCCACGCCATAGGCCCAGTCCATGCGAAGTCAACCTCAACATCAGCTAACTGCATAAACGCAACACAGATGAGATAAACGACAACAGGCCAGTCAACTGCACAGACACAAAACAAATCAACAGACCACAACTAACGCAGCACAGACCTAATATTAAACAAGCCTCAGGATATACGTACACTCTGACTTAACGTTAAACATACCTCAGGATATACGTGCACTCTGACTAAACGTTAAACATACCTCACAATGTACGTACACTCTGACTAAACGCTAAACATACCTCACAATATACGTACACTCTGACTAAACGTTAAACATACCTCAGGATATACGTACACTCTGACTAAACGTTAAACATAACTCACAATATACGTACACTCTGACTAAACGTTAAACATACCTCAGGATATACGTGCACTAGATCGGCAGTGAGTGCATTGACGATGTCGTCTTTGGTGAACGGAATGGCGGAGCACAGTCCTCCGTA
This sequence comes from Sphaeroforma arctica JP610, assembly GCF_001186125.1. Lineage (NCBI taxonomy): Eukaryota > Ichthyosporea > Ichthyophonida > Sphaeroforma > Sphaeroforma arctica. The sequence goes on along the minus strand of NW_014039897.1, from coordinate 3,872 downwards.
CAGCAGCCGACTATCGGGCAACGGACGATAGTATCCCAAAGCACATCTACCAATCACAACACAAGCAGTGTCAGTTGTATTACCATGGCGATAACGGATTGTATCAGGCAGTGGGTATAGGTGAGCTACACCCCAATACACACCCATACGGCAAAGTATACAGACCCCCGTGAACGGGTAAATAAACTTAAATATATCAAACGCACAACTACAGAGCTATCGAATACCACTCACAAACACAACGAGATCACCATACGCATACGATCAGTCGCACAAGTGTCAACCACATGCACACACACGTCTATCACAAGCACACACATGTCTATCACATGCATACACATGTATATCACAAGCACACACATGTCTATCACATGCACACACATGTCTATCACAAGCACACACATGTCTATCACATGCACACACATGTCTATCACATGCGCACACAGGCCTACCCTTTGAACAGATCAGACGTAAAATTTGTTTATAAAAGGTTCATTATAGGTACCCGGCGACAAAGAAGAATCCTATTCAATCCTCAGATACACTTCACAAGCACACGTGGCAACAACGACACAACTGCCACCCACAGGAGCCCTGAGCAATACTACATTATGTCACTTGACACTCACCTGGTGTCACACACGGCGTAGTCCGTTTTGATTAAGCTGCGGAGCCTCTCCTGGCCAATAGGCTTAGTGACCACAATGGCTGTATAGTTCTTCACCAGTGCACGGTTCATCTGTCCGTTGAGCTCAGCTTTAATGTGTGGCCCCACACACAGCACCACATGCTGAGCCTGTACCACACACTCGCCCGTTGGCTGGGTGTCGCGAGGGCTGTGTGTGGCTGTGTGCGTCTGCGTCTCCTCCAATGGACTTGTGCTGTTGCTGTTCATCGCTGGCATCTCATTGGTCGATGTTGTGGCCGCGGGTGGGTGTTGTGATTTTTCCGCTCCCTGGATCGTTGGGCAACTTGTCTGTGATTATATTCGCGTGAAAAAAGAGAACAAATAAACATAGCGAAGGCTATACATGGATTTTTAGGGTTTAGGGTTTTGCATGGGTCGTATGTGTGGTCATGGCTTCAGGGTTTTCGGCGTGCTATAGCATGCATGTGAAAAGACCTCTCTGCTGTGTAGCTGTGGGTTTTAGATTTAGAGGTTTGCCTTGTGTTTATATCACTCACAACGTACCTTCATGATACCTTTTGGTCGGGTGTATACTGCATAGCCCTCTCTGCCGTGTGTGTTCATTGCACTCACAACGCACCTTCATGATACCATTCGGTCGGGTGTTTACTTCATAGCCCTCTCTGACGTGTGTGTTCATTGCACTCACAACATACCTTCATGAGACCATTTGGTCGGGTGTATACTGCATAGCCCTCTCTGCCGTCTGTCGCTGTGCCCAGTGCTTCGTATCGAGTGGCACGTGTGCGTTCGAATATCTTGACGCCCTTTTCCTCGCATGCTCGTGCTAAGCCACGCATGTAGCTCAGCGGATTGAGTGTGTAGGCCACTGGTTCAAAGGTGCCGTGCTGGTACACTTTTGTTTTGTAGTCGGCCTGTTGAATGTTTAGGGTTTTAGGGTTGAATGTTAAAGATAAATATTGCCCAATGAAAAACAACCCCCCCAAACCGCCGATACACTTACACACACACACACACCTGCACCTGCTCCTTACTTACATACACTTGGTTAGTGCACACACACACCTGCACCTGCTCCTTGCTTAGATACACTTGGTTGGTACCCAACATTTGGTTTTCCTCATTGATTTCGGCCTGTTCTTCACCCGTGCCCTTGAAGAAGCTGACTGTACATGAGTGTAACGTAGGGGAGTGTGTTGAGAGACTAGTTTCGGATATACTCATTGTTGCTATGTTACAGATAGACTCAGGGTTGCTATGTTACAGATAGACTCAGGGTTGCTATGTTACAGATAGACTCATGGTTGCTATGTTACATTCAGTCCACATCTGAGATGTGAATGAAGCAATGACGCAATGAAGGGATGGAGGAGACATACAAAGACAGATAGCAACAATCACTGGCGCGTACAGCTCAGTAGAGGTTCTAATCGCCCAATCAAATAGTAATGCGATAGGCAGCCTCTACAGGGCACAAGCGACTACGACAAGGAGACGAATGTCTCCGATAACCTACCGCGTACATTTCTCCCGTCAGTACACACAGTGCCATCATGACTGATCGACGTACCCCCGAGACTGCGATTGGTGGAGCAGGCCTCAACTTATACACATAGACATATACACATATACCTATACACATATACATGAAAACATAGAAATATACACACATACATATACACATAGACATATACACATAGACATATATACATAAACATATACACATAGAAATGTACATATATACATATACACATAGACATATACACATATACATATACACATCTACATATGTGCATTGATCACTGTCGCAACTCACACGTGTGATGCGTGCTGTTTGGTGGCAATGATGCCAATGAAATATAATGCACACCAGACACAACGACTAGTGCCACCCTGTGCGAAAGCACAACACAACCACCACAGCACATCAGTCACAACACGAGAGCATTCAACGAACCCAATCCAACAAACGGGCCCATTCCATCGGTATTTTAGGGTTTTAGGGTTTCAGTAAAACCCTAACCCATTTCCTTGGTGTTGGGACACTCGGCCACTCACCCGTGAGGATTCCCGTGTTCGTGAGGTCGCACAGAATGCCGTACTTGTTGATGGTGGCCACTGTTCGCTCCTGTGCTGCGTACGCCTCCTTCATCATTCGCTTGGTGGCTGCAACGCCTACGCCATGGACCATCTCATCAACATCCAACGCAAACATGGGCAGCAGAAACCCCCCATTCATCCCAGACGACCCCCACCCCACCACCTCACTCTCCAGCACAGCCACCTGCGCAGGCCAAGCAAGCCAAGCATGCGAAGCAAGCGAAGCAGCGCGCACACAGCATCACACGTGTCAGTGGCACACGTGAAGTACTTTTGAATGCCAATGCACCGCACCAGATGCGCCATGAAATCTCTTCACTCACTAACAACGATTGTGTTAGTTTGTGGATACGCTGCAATATGCGACTACAGCACAATGTGTACATGTACAAATCTCCATTGGGCGGACCAATGGGCAGTATGTTGGACTATCAAACCCCTCCGAGCACAACGCTGAACCCCAAAATTAGCCGATACGTGGGCACAAGAATACACACACACGCACTGCTGTGTATCTAGACACCAGCAAGTATGCAGCCCTATTTGTTAAGCATTGCACCTACCTTGAGTCCTTTTTCTGAGAGGGCCAGGGCAGTGCAGAGTCCTGCCGCCCCCGCACCCACCACGCACACATCCACCACTTCGGTGGGTGGGTGGGCGGTGTTGTTTGTGTCTGTGCGCCTGAGCGAATGGACGGCCTCGCTGACTGTCGCAAGCACAGCCGAGTGCTTGGAGTTCAGATACTCAAACAAGGACACGCGAGGCACGGGCTGTTCCTGGGCCACAGTGGCGTAGTACGTCTCCTGCGCACCCCACCGCAGCCATTGCGGTGTGCTGTGTGACGGGAATGACAGGCAATGTGCATGGTTAGGCGGAAACGTAAGGTATATGCAATGCCCTTTTATGTCATCCGACTACAGAAAGAAGGTTAGAGGCGGAGACAGAGCTCAGCAATACGACTGAATGACTAAAACAGCAACAACGTAGGAAGCAGATATGCGAAGGAACACAACCGATAAGGGGCATCACGAGCTGCTTGGTCAATTTGAAAACCCACTGACTGTGATCAAGCGTACTATGATACAGAAAAAAATTGTGTGAATGTTGTATAAAACCCATATAT